>NC_064646.1:430218918-430521949 GCF_023864345.2 Schistocerca serialis cubense
GACAGAAGTGATAAACATTGCTGACATGCTCTTCACGAATAGGATACCACATTATGAGTACATACTGCAAGGTTCGAGATTTCAGTGCACACCAGTGTAGCATTTGGGAAACGGTTGTTTTGAAGTGAAGAGCATCCTGCCATAATAACAATTCACTAATCGTCTATACAATTCTTGAAAGTTATTGAAGACGAATGGTCGCTCTCCTCGGCAGGTCACTCAAATGTATGATACTTTTCGGCAAAATATTCGGAATACGTTATAAACAGTTGACTGACTCTGTTACAGGAAATATTACCCCCTCTTGATAGGCACCGGTCTGATAGTATGGAGCAAAGACAACGAATAAATGGGTGATTTCTTCAGTGTTGTCCTCGAATTCCTGGATATGTGCAATCTCTGATTCATAGTCACTACACTTCATTGAATGTAATAAACGGTGCCCATGAGAGGTCTCAGCAAATTTGTCGTATCCGATTTTACTCACCTCGATTCGATTGTTCTGCCATTATTTTTGTCTTTTCTACTGTCTCCGACAATACTACAATATACGATGTTTCCTTGTACAAATATATAATTGGCTGATGACATACACTCTGTCTTGTAGAGTAGTACTGAAACTCACTGTTCTGAATTATCTTTTATACACATGATAATTGAGTTAAATCGTACAAAATGTAAAGACGATCTAACAGATGTTCCGGTAAACATTTTGAAACAGAACTTTCGGGGTTTGGAAAAGGAAATTAATAAGATACAAAGTTGAACGTCTGAGGTTTAAGCCTGATTATTGAACTGCAGCAGTGTCAAGTGTAAGTAACTGCACAGTGCATCAATGTAAGAGATTTATGTAATCGGTGTCGAAGAAACAAATGCAAGTATTGTCAATGCAGTTATTATTATAAATGTTGGCGTAAATAACGCAAGGAAATATTAAATGGTGCCGATTGCTTGTGGTGCCCGACGTTAAGGCTATATGTATTACAAAGGAAGAGAAGTACATGCATAAAGATGTAGGTGGAACCAAAAACTCGACTGAAGTAATTTTGTTGCATTACTTCAGGATAGAGTTGTCGAAAGTCATGCTGAATTTAGCACATTCTTTATCTGGCTTTTAAGATCCAAAGTTCTTTATGTCAAAGAGTTTAATGGAGTATCCTTTATATATTGTTTACTTTCTGCACTTTTTTCCAAATGTCTTAGTGTACTCCAATTTGGGACTGCAGCCTACAATCCTTGTCTTTTCCTCTAAATCTTCCTGTAGCACCATAGGTTAAATTACCTGAAGTCTCAATGCAGTTTCTAACATCCTGTCCCTTCTTCTTGTCAGCGTTTTCCATACATTTCTCACCTCATTGATTCTGCTGAGAGTTTATTCATTCCTTGTCTTATCAGTCAACTAAATTTTCAGAATCTGTTTGTAAAACCACATCTCTACTTTTCCAGTTTTCCCACATGGCACGATTCTCTTCACTGTGACGCCTGCTTCATTTCCAGCCATTTCAGTCTCAAATTAAAGCCTGTTCGATACAAGCAGATCAGTTTTGGTGACGAATTCTCTCTTTCCTTAAGCCGGTGTTCTTCTGATACCCTCCTTGCTTCGTTCATAAAACTTTAATTTGCTCAAATGCTTTAGAATTCCTTCACATCGTCCGCTGTGTGACCTCCTGCTGTGATGCCAATCCTATCGCTAATCTCATTTCTGCCACACCTGATTAATTTTGCCTTTCTTTGTTTTACTCATTCTATGTTCTGTGTTCATATTTCCATTCTTCTTTCTTTTGTTTCTTACTGACTTTCCCCCTGACTTCTTCCTGATTTTCTGAGGATTGCAAACACTTGCACCACTTTATAATTTCTAATTATTTAAATTGGTCGACATTTGGTACGAATGTGCCTTGATCTTACATAAACCTTCCTTCCATAAGCGAGTGTAACATTGTAACAGCCTCCCCGGTGACGTTAGTTATCCTAAACCCAGTCTAACCATCATTGAAAAGATATCTTTTTTCTGTTGTAACTTCACATCGTCACTAATCGATGTAGATTATGTGACTTCAGCACTTTGCCAACAGTCTACGAGAGGCCGCATATATGTCTGTGTGAACAGGGGCGGCAATCCGACTAAACGCTTTCAGGCACGGCTGCAGATAAATAACACGACTAAAATAATTACAAGCTCCCGTGTACGAAACTCTGCTTTATTCAGTAACACAAATACATAACTATCATGTGATCGTCGTAAAAACACTTCTAGCAATCCCAGTGTCCTCTTCAGAGACAAACTCCAAATCGGTGAAAACAACTATCTTTTTTCCGGTGTAAACACTGGTCCATCGCAATGTCTGGCGTTATTAATGGACTACTGATTTCCGTCTGTCTCGTCGCTGGCGCGTGCGCTATTCTTTCAGCGAACATGCCACTGCTCTTCGGCAGGTGTGGTCGAACTGCTGATCTTGATGGAACTTTTCATTAAGCCACGGAACGCGGCTTGCACCACTGTGATATGAAATAGCGCCATACTTGTTACACGAGATAGCTGTGTGTGACATTCATTCATTCATCCATTCATTTCAATGTCCGGTCAGCATTTCCGGAACGTAACAACTCCGATGACCTTGTTGTTTCTCTAGTTCAGGTCCTGTGATGTGCAGGTTTATTCAAATTGAGGACAAATTAGCAGGTGGGCCGGGTGTATCTCCATCAGCTGGAAGAATGCCCCATTTTCGCATGTTGTTCTTACAAAGAGGAACGCCCACCATAAGACGACTGAGCAATCTTCAAATAGGATAGGGTAAGTCATTTCCTGGAGCTAGCTCTTCCTGTACAGGGATATCGGGTGGTAGCTTGCTCTTCCACCAGGTGATGCGGTTAGACCCTCGTGTTCCCTCTGGTGGTCGAGTCCTGGCGATGAAACCCTTTCTCGACTTCAGTCGACGGACTACAGCCTGGTGATCTGCAGTGGATGTCGGGGATCATAAGTTTGCTTAGCCCTCTCTATATCAGCAGCAAATGCCCTTCTAATAGTGGGGAGAACTATTCCAACAGTCGGGTAGATTTTATCGACTGGGGTTGGCCTCATACATCCCGACAAGATTCGGACGATCTCATTGGTTGCTATATCAACCTCTTTGGTGTGAGTGGATGCACTCCACACAAGTGAAGCGTATCCTGCAGTGGACACACACAAAGCAAGAGCCGAAATTCTCAGGACGGGAGGACTTGCTCAAATGTTCAAATGTGTGTGAAATCTTATGGGACTTAACTGCTAAGTTCATCAGTCCCTAAGCGTACACACTACTTAACCTAAATTATCCTAAGGACGAACACACACACACACACACACACACCCATGCCCGACGGACAACTCGAACCTCTGCCGGGACCAGCCGCGCAGCCCATGACTGCAGCGCCCGAGACCGCTCGGCTAATCCCGCGAGGCAGGACTTCCTCCCCAGGCGGTGGATGTGAACTTCCTCAAGATGTTATTCCGTGAACTAATTTTCAGCCTGGTGTTATGGCAATGTTTCTTGAAGAACAGTTCGGTCAAGGGTAACGCCTTGACACACTGGTGTTGAACAATACTCCGTTCCCAGAATGAGATTTTCACTCTGCAGCGGAGTGTGCGCTGATATAAAACTTCCTGGCAGATTAAAACTGTGTGCCGGACCGAGACTCGAACTTGGGACCTTTGCCTTTCGCGGGCAAGTGCTCTACCAACTGAGCTACCCGTGCACGACTCACGCCTCGTCCTCACAGCTTTACTTCTGCCAGTATCTCGTCTCCTACCATCCAAACTTTACAGAGAGCACTTGCCCGCGAAAGGCAAAGGTCCCGAGTTCGAGTCTCGGTCCGGCACACAGTTTTAATCTGCCAGGAAGTTTCAATACTCCGTTCGTTTGCCTTGCCATGTAACGTCCAGTTCCCGCCGAGCTTCTCTATTCTTCAAGTGAAATGCGCACACCTGAGTCTTGTTGGGATTTGGCTTTAGATGATTGGCTTTTTAGTAGGCGCCAAGCGTATCTAGCGCAGAAGTCAACTTTTCCTCTACTTCAAACGTCTTTCCTTGAGCAGCCACTGTAGTATGGTAAGCATAGATGAAAAGCCTGGAATTTTCCGTTGTGGGCTGGTCATTAGTGTAAACACAGGGGCGAACACACTGCCTTGAGGTAAGCCATTCTTTTGTATGCGCCACCTGCTCTTCTTACCATGGAGAGAGACTTGGAATCTTCTGTTTTGCAGAAGAGTACCAGTAAGGGATGTTAGTTGGTAATCCTTGGTGAGTTGGTAAATTTTCCTCAGCAACTTCCTGTGGTTCATAAGTGTCGTATGCAGCTGTTAGGTTGACAAAGGCAACTGCTGTTATCTTACCCTGTTCGAAACCATGTTCGATGTGTCGAATGAGGTTCAGGTCGAAAGCCAGCTTTTTGAAGGATGAAATTTTCTTCGAGGATGCCTCTAATTCGGTTAAGGAAGACCTTGAAACAGTGGCATAGAATGACGTAAAAAGAATCCCAATACATTTATCTAGGTAACATGTATAAGTGATTAAAGTTGCAAGTTCATAGGCTAATTTAAGCGCGAAAAATGCCACTGAAAGTGTGAAAACAGTGTTTTAATAATCGATGTAAGCTCCGAGCATACAAATGTAGATACATTGTGTCAGGCAGGTACTGGCTGTCAGTTTGTGCGATGGAGCTCCACGCACTTTGCACCTGGTAGGTCAATACAGGGATGGTTAATACTGTTTGTGGATGACGCTGTAGTTGTCGTCCGATGATGCCCCATATGTGCTCGACTGGAGACAGGTCTGGTGATCGAGCAGGCTGAGGCAACATCCCGACACTCTGTGGAGCATAGTTGGTTTCAATAGCTGTATTTGGGCGAGCCCTACCCTGTTGGAAAACACCCTCTTGGAGTGCTGTTTATGAATAGCAGCATAACAGTTCGAATCACGAGACTCATGTACAAATTTGCAGTCAGAATGCGTGTGATAACCACGAGAGTGCTCCTGCTGTCATAAAAAATCGCACCTCAGATCATAATTTCAGGCGCAGGCCCAATATGTCTAGGTCTCAGACAGGTTGCTTGTTGGCGCTCACCTGGCCCCCTCCTAACCATCACACGGTCACCAGTGGCGTCGACGCAGGACCAGATTTCATCATTTCTGATCTCATCTCCGCCCTCCAGTGAGCTCTCGCTTGGCTCCATTGAAGTCGCAGTGGTTTGGGGTCAGTTGAATGCACGCTGCAGGGCGTCTTTCTCGGCGCTGGCCATGAAGTAACCCATTTGCAACAGTTCATTGTGCCACTGTCATGCCAACTGCTGCTCTAATTGCTGCTGCAAATGCAGTGCGAAGCGCCACAGCCCTACGCAGAATACGACATCTTCCCACTTGGTAATGCCTGGCCATACAGCGTCTGGTCTTCTTGCAACCATAACTTTCCGTTCTCACCGATGCCAACAATAATGTACAGTATCTACATTCCTGCCAAATCTTTCTGCAGTGTCATGGGAAGGAACAGATGGTTTTTCGTGGCCCTACTACATCGTTCATACACAGAAAGCTGTTGATAACGGTGTCTTCGTCGACCTAAAGGCATTCTTGGCTAATATCATTTCTCTAAGTTCAATCCCAAAGTTAACTAACCCTCATGACAATTACAGGGCATATTTAAAAATGGTTCAAATGGCTCTAAGCATTATGGGACTTAAAATCTGAGGTCAAGAGTCCCCTAGACTTAGAACTACTTAAACCTAACTAACCTAAGGGCGTCACACACATTCATGCCCGAGGCAGGATTCAAAACTGCGACCGTAGCAGCAGCGCGGTTCCGGATTGAAGCGCCTAGAACCTCTCGGCCACAGCGGCCAGCTACAGCACGTATTTAAACCAAACCCGATTTGCATCCTCTTCGTGGTGCTAATAGCGCCACTCTAATGCGACTTCATCCTTCAGAATAGATACACGCCCACCACACCTCGCACTACTCCTCTCTGGTGTTTGGTTTTCTTTGATGTCAGTGTAGTTCCTGTTATGATGGCGACTCTTCATGAGGCCACTCGAATTTCTAGCGGTCTCACTCCTCCTGCTGGGTATGCTGCACGGTGAAACTTGCTGTAAGGGAGACTTGACTGCAGTCCCTGTGGAGCTGCGACCACACGACTCACCGTCGCATTCTCCCCACTGCCGCTCCCACCCCCTACCCGCCACTCACCAGGTTGCGTTTCAAAGCATCTTCCTGAACTGCTGCTATCGCTGTTGGTGGATGAAATCCACATCCGTGCTGACCTGCATGCTGCAGCCTCCATGGGGTTTGGTCGCTGTGGGGCTTCAGCACTGGTTCACGGTGGCTATGATTCTATGAATCCTCCTTCCCCCTCCAGAGGTGATTTGTTGTCATCATATGAAAGTGAGAAAGGTTTTTAGACTGCGAAATGTAAAGTCTTATAATTTTGTGGTTGTAGCTGGTGCACATGCTAACAGCTGGTACCACCACCTTCGTCTATTATCCGTATTTAAGACGTATCCTAGTTTTTATTCCCCTGTGCCAGGGTATCATACTTTTTCCCTCTGTGCACCTCTGAATAAATTACCTTATCATTAGTTATGAAGCTCCATCCACGAATTTTATTTTCTTTTGTGGCTGTTCTCATCTTTCTGTCATGGAGCAACTTCGCTGGGGACATTTTCTTATGCTGAGTGTTTCTGTAGGATTTTGGAAACATCGTTAATTTGTCTTCCTTAACGTATTCGTAGCTCAGTTTTCTCATTTGTCACCAAATTTCAGCAATAACGCTGGATTTAGTGTGGAATAATGTGTTATGCACATGCTCTATTCGCTTTTGTACAATATTCCTGTAAATTATGTGAAACATTTTACTGAAAATAACTTCTTAGTACTTGAAATGTTTTCATCGCATCTGTGATTGCCATTCTTGTGACGTACTGGAAACAGTACAGGTGTCAACTAGTACGTGATGATTCAGAGAGAAAGAACAGATTTCAATCGTTTATTACAGAAAAAGAAAGACAGAAACACATTGTGCACGCCACTAGATAGAGAAAGTTTCAGAGTCTTATCTTCGCACAAACAGTATACTATGCACTCAACAAGAGCACTTTGTGTTGCTCGAAAAATATCGAAACCGTAGTGCATTTAGTTCCACACACAGATCAACAGGTCCTTGTTCTGAATCGACAACTTAAACAATTCGATTTCTCAGCTCTTGAAGAGTAACTGTCATAGGTAGAAGAAAGACTCTATGTATCCACATGGAAAAAAAATCGCAAGGTGTGAGCTCTCGTGACCTGGGAGTCCAAAAGCAATAAACAGGATCTTGTTCTCCACCTCTTCCAATATAACATGTGGGATGTTGTTTCTAAGATAGCCCCGCAAACGAAGATGAAAGTGAGCCGCGGCGCCAACATCTTCCTGAAGTTGAGGTAACAACAAATTTTGCATCATGTCCAGGTACGACATTCCTGTCACAGTTTCTTCCGTAAAAAAGAAAAGTGCGTAGGCTTAGTGAACAGAAACGGCACAAAATACATAAAGTTTCGGTAAGTCTCTTTCATGGTCGACGACGACGCCAGAATTTTGTGACCCCCAAATCATTACATTATGGCAGCTTACTTTGCCCGACAGATGAAACGTCGATTTGTGCGAAAAAATGAGCCGCTCGGATTTGGTATTCTCTACCATGTCCTGGAGAACTGAAATGCTAAATTCGTACCTTATGATCACTGGGACGCAATTGACGCAGTAACGTGTAAGACTTCATATGCGGGTGTCTTTACAGAACACGTCACAGCGTAGTTTGAGGAAGTTGAAGTTCCTAGCCTGCCAGTCTTCTTGACTTCTAAGGACTCCGTGTGAACACGTCTCGGATACGCTCGACATTTTCACTAGGCATGTGTGGCCGACCAGTGCTCCTGCATTTGCATATGCAACCAGCATCCAAGTATTTTGTGTGACAGTCATACATCTGCCTCTGCAAAGGCGGCTTCCTGTTGAACCGATAGCGGAATGCACTTCTCGGTTGAATAATGGACTGAATTCGCGCAAGTTCCAACACACAAAATCATTTCTCTTGTGGTGTAGTCGCCATGTTGAGATAAATTAACAACACAGCAGCTGTGTCAATACTTGAAACATTCCTTTACCCAATGTGATGTGCAATGTGTCTATCTTTTATAGTTTGTAATAAACAGTTTAAACCTGATCTTTTTTTTTAATCATACGATGTAAGACAGTATTTCCCCCAAGAATGGTCCTCCATACACTAGGTGAATTCAACTCCAAGGATATGCCTCATAGGACTATAGAAAATGTGGCTTCGTCTGGACAGGTTGAAATTTACAGAACAGCATACATTTTATGCAACTTGATTTATATGGGCTTTTATTATTGTTAATGAAAATGCGCACAACTTGCAAATAGAAATAAGTGTAGATACAAAGCTGAGTTATATTATCTTAGTCCTAGTTTTATTATTGACACTGTACTTTTTCGTAGTTTTTGGTATGATATCTTTCACAGTGTTCATTTCACAGTTCACATATGCAGTCTTCATTCGGATGGGACTCTCTTGCTATGGTAGAACTTGTGGTAGAATCCATATTTTTGGGTATCGTGTCTGAGTTCGCAGTTTGCCTCTTTCCACTCTTCTGTCACTTCGCTCTCTGCCTCCCTGCTGTGTTTTTCTATAGGTGTTTAGTGTGAGCTTTTGTAGGCCTCGGTGCGAGGCAGGAGACTTACATCCTGACGTCTTTGATGAAGAAGGTTTCATTAAGACGTAAGCCACTCTCTAAGTCACTATCTTCCCGACGCCCAGGATTAGTTTCATATAGCGATATTGGACTTTCTCTAATATTACTAGGTCATCACCTTTTAGTGTGTGTAAGATTGCATGGATTGCGTAAGGTTCACAAGGCCAATAGGACCTACAGAAAGTGCTTAACAGACTCGTGTCATGTGGGAAATGACCTATAAACAAACCACAGCAAAAGCAAACCAAAAGACGCCCTCGCCCTTCAGAACACACCAGAAGAAATAGTTCCAAAACACAAATACCACAGAGTAATTCTGCAAAAAATACTGACATCATTGAATGCCTATGTGAAAGAAAGAGCTACAGCAGCAATAAAAGCAATTGACAGCATCCAACAGCCTCAAAAACTCTCAATAAAAACGGCAATGACACTATTTCAATCAGCCATTTCTATGGCCTTTGTAGTATAATTAAACGAAGCTACTCCTATAGCTGTCCCTACGATTGTGCTCACTTCTTTCATCTTAGTGTAGGATTTACAGTGACTGTTATTGATATTGAATTACATAACAAGTTTACTGATACCAATCACTGTTTATTTATATGCCCAACGCGTTTCCACGTTTTAAACCTTCACGATCAGATGCATTTATATGAGTTGTGTTACAACTTTGGCATAACCTGCGACACTGTCTAGTGGAATTACAATCTTAACAGCTAACAGCTCTGGCATAATAAACACTTTGCTCTCTTTCTCTCACTTATTTCATCGACTTTCTCTGAATCCTAGTCTAAATAGCCATTTATGTATAGTTTTTCCCTATTGGCAACATAATTATTGCACTTAATGTTTTCAATATGTCACCTGATTACATAAATGAGCATAAAGCTTAAACTATGTAATCTCGACAGAAAAAGATTTGTGTTCCACTTCAGTTATTTACTGTAACTTATATTTTCATCGCCTCAACCAAAGCTCTCCACGACGCTAAGACTTACTCTAAAATAATGGTTATCTTTTGCTATGGTTTCCTTGTGTTTTAAAATAAATATGTTCTTTACACCTAACCGTTGCTAGACACCATATTTTTTTAAAAATTATGAGCGTTTGTGTGTGATTTATTACGGCAGAGACAGGACCCTGTGGCCACTGGAGGTATCCTATTTTAGTTGTGTTATAGTTATCTTCACATTTACGTTTAACCTTTAGTCAAAAGTCTCCACAGAGCCACGTTCTGAAATAGTGTTTTGTTTCTCTACCAGACAGTGCTGCAGGTTATCCCAAATTCGTAACACAACACACACACACACACACACACACGTCATTTTAACACAGATATAGCCACCTGATGATGAAGGTTTAAATCTTTGAAAGGCTTTGTCAATATCAATCCATAACGCCTGGTAACGGTAACCTTTTTGTTTAATTCGTGAGCTTCTTCAACTTTTGCTTCTTGGCAAGGGTTTTTCTTCTTTAGAATCTGTTATGTAGACCTTCCAATGCAGCTTGCCAGTTGCAAACACAGTGGCTATCTACGCTACCAGGAAATAGATTTAGACAGTTGATAGACCCTATCAAGTTGAAACATGTCAAATCCTCCCATACTGGAAATTAATTGGATTTGCCCCCTTTTGCTGTTAATCTGATAAAACTAAATCGATTTATATCGTGAGAAAACAAATAAAAAACACTGGTCAGTGAAGTACCATGGAACCAGGTGCCTCAACCAGGAAGCAGTAGCCTGACAGGGCTGCGTGATTAAGCTCCAACACAGACTTACCTCTTGGTATTGCGTTCTCGACATCAATGGACCTATTAAGTTCACCTGTCTATAGCTGTAATGCGGTTGTTCATACAGTGTGCTCCAACATATGAGCTCTGATAACGAGTTATTCTAACACAACAACTAACTCGGTGAGGTTGGTGCACCATCAAATAAATATTAAAAGCTTGTTAAGCAGAAATTTCATCCAATTTGGAAGATGTACATACGTTAAGTTGATTCTATAAAGTTCGATGGCCGTTTTCAAAATTCACGGAGTTGCGGTGACTACAGCTACTTTCGGTTAATTCAAGACTGTTATGTCGGAGCCAAGGTAGCCCCTGAGGGCCGGCAACCCATGTTACACCACAGGGGATGGGGTTGTCTATGTCCAAGGAGTACCAAAAGCACCATGGTAAACTCCAGCTACTTACATGCAAGATAATGGAAACAGACATTCCGAGCACTGTTTCCTGCAGAGGGAGCTCGAGCCACGGCCTGCAGGAAACATCACTATGCCAAAACCTGATTAGCTGGAAAGAGCTATTTAGGGGCTAGAACCAGCCCTGAAGTTCAGTTCACTCCGGATGCTGACCTGTGGACTTCGACCGCTGAGGATTACGTCTTCGTCTCTGAAATGGACTTTTATTAGTGTGTATGTTACCACGAACCTTTGTGGAAATTTAGAAGTGAACTTTTGTTTGTCTCAATTAGGAGACTTTCTCTGGCATCATTATTATTACTTTTCTTTTGTTGTACAGTCACCAACCTTGTAAACTTACATAAATAAAAGCTGTGTTTGTGAAAAAATGCGAACTGTCAGTCACAACAAGGACTACCACCAAGAACGAGACAGCTACTTGCGTATGAATTTACGATTCTAAGCTACCAAAACACCGCTATAATGTACGGCATACGATTTATGCTCTTTGGCACGTGGGAATTTGACCACCAGTATTGTTATAGATCTGCTGGCAATAAGCAACACAATTATCCAAAACACGAAATGACAGAAACCTGCTGTCACAAACAAGAGGTTATCAGTGACGTTATAGACAATAATCAATATTAAGTCTACATCACCACATTTACCGACATGTATTGGGTTGATGGTATATTCAACGGCATAAGCTTTGCTGATTATCTATCATCGTCTAAGTCCATGTAGACTGTCACAATGAAAATATACTTTATCAACATCAATCAAAATTAGATGTTACTAATTTGACATGAGCAAAAACAAGGCTCATTATGCCATTGCTGTGGTGCTGCTGTTCGATAAAGGTCCACTCTATTGCAGTACCCGGTGCGTTCAACCTATTCAATGACTCATCAACACTGCTACTAACTTTTCTATCCTGCAGTGACATCAGAGGATCCGGCGTATCAGTTCCTCTCATGATAAAATGGCTAATTTCAATTGCTCTAGTAGAGGCACTCTCAGAATCCTATATAAAATATTTTCGCCTATCTTCTATTTCAGACAACACGTAATTTCAAGATGGGCTGTATTTCCTTCCTGCGCTGCACTGCCTTGTACTGTTAACTGGGTCATAGCTGAGGGCGTACTGTACGTGGAAATTCTGTCCTATTATTTCATTCCTGGTATTCTTATACCAACCCTCGAAAGGTCCCGACGCTGCCCTCAGAAATTCACCTATTGTGACTCCCGATTTTTGCGCTCGCCTTGTCCCTACTGTTCAACAATGGCTTCTCGTACCCGCTGCTAGCTACTGTATATTCTTTACTATTATATGCCACTAAAATTCAAATATCTCGAGACTGCAGGCCCCGATCACAACAAAGTTTTCATCAACTTCACTTTAACAAAAACTCACATCTATCTAATTATGTTTCCAGCGGATTCCTTATCTTAATCATTATTGTAATCCGCTAACTTAGAGGTTGTGAAAGGAGCTTGCACAGTGAGATAACATACGAATGCCGCATCTCACCTTGCTTCATTGTTTTTAAAACATGCACGACTTTATAATGACAGTATCATTAACACAACTTTTTGCCACTACTTAACACATCAAGTACACTTTACTTCTATCCAAATTTTTTAACACAAAAATTATTTCTGCATTTCATAGCCTTGTATTTTGGCTGGTTCGTTACCTTTTTATGCGTTAGCAATTTCTTTATTTTGTTTGTTTTTTTAATTTATTGGCTTTTTTGACGTGGCTGCTCAGCCTGCTCAAGAGTGTAATGTCGCTAACGATCATAAAAACATAATTACAACACAATACCCAGTCCTTCAGCGGAGAAAGTCTCTGACTCGACCGGTAATCGAAACTGGGCCTCTTCGCTAGGTAATCCGCCGCGCTGACCGCGGTGAACGTTCAGTTAAGTTACGTCAACAATGAATACGATTGATTGCAAGAAAAACATCAACATACAATCATCATTATCAGTTATCCATCCTTACTGATTAGATCTAAGCACAAATCCAGTTTACACGATATTGCACTAGGATACCGTCCTTAGGCGATGTAGGTACTGTCCTGACTGCTACTCTTCCACACATTAATAATATTCCGCTCCACGTTCACCACACAATTTCACATGATAGCATTAAAATTGTGATCAGAAAGACGTATGAAGATTGACTCTGGTTCTCCACCTCGAGGTAAGAAAGAGACTGGGACAGGGAGTAGTTCTGATGCACGCTGCAGTGCTGCGACGACACCAAATCCTTCTTCGTTACCAGCGCATTCTGCTGCAAACCCTACTCTGTGTCTCTCTTTCTCAACTTTGGACAGCTCAGAAACCTAAGAAATTCTGCCTCACACTGGTGCCTGAAGGCCCCTAATGGTTTGCCGTGTTATGAAATTCGTATATGGCGTAAACCCAGCACTCTTTTTCAGACTTCTTTTCCAGAATAGTTCTGTAATACTTTTGGGAAAATGTTGGAATCTCGTCTAAGGTGCTGCTGTCATGGACTGTGAGGCTGGTCCCGGCGGAGGTTCAAGTCCTCCCTCGGGTATGGGTGTGTGTGTTTGTCCTTAGTATAATTTAGGTTAAGTAGTGTGTAAGCTTAGGGACTGATGACCTTAGCAGTTAAGTCCCATAAGATTTCACACACATTTGAACATTTGTTGGAATCTCCCCGTTACTTCTTATCAAGTATTACTGTTACCAGTGGATCCAGCTCTCGACCCCATCGACTTTTTTCTCCAGGTTCTATACTGTTCTATTACAATCGACTGGTTCGCTTCTTTTACTTTTTCACTATATGTTTTGCACCTCTTCGTCGATGTGGGCTGCTCAGACATTGCTCCAAGCTCACGCCGCTACAGTAATGCCCATCTGAAAACAATATTTTGTTGCTCGATGCTCGAGTTTAATATAACTCCGATGACTGAATTGTCTGTGATGCAAAACATTGCTCTCGTTCAAAATAAACTTCATTCTTGTACACTAACTGCACGTCATACAGTTATCTCAGTTCCAAGCTGCTTCTTCTTTATAGGTAGGCATTATTCAACCTTTTTAATTTAAATCCTAACATTATTCGTCATCATATCCTGCATTATCGCTTCCAATATCCTGGGTTGGACATATTTGTTCCTAGTTTATATTTCATCTCCATGAATTTCCCTTTTATTCAAACCGTTATTCTCAATTAGCTAACTCGGGTACTTTACTTTTCTCACGCTACCTTCGGACCATTTCATATCCACATTTAACTTCTCGGCATAATCTCTTGTAATTTCAATAACTTCTCTGTGAATTATTTCATAAAACTTTCTCAGATTGCTATATCCACACTAGAAAGAAAGAAAGTACCTCAAGGGAAGACAGAGAGGAGGAGAATAGAAAAGGAAAATTTGTTCATGACAGCTCAGGTTCATTGGGATAACGCTTCCTGCACTGTCATCCGTTTATATATCTCCACCTAAAATATCTCTGGCTCTCTCTCTCTAGAAGATGGATCACATTTTCTCTTTGTGTTTCCCTTTTAACTCCGAGGCCATAGTTCTAACTATAGGAGACTGATGATCTCAGATATTAAGCCCCATAGTGCTTGGAGCCATTTGAACCATTGTTCCGAGACCATATAAAATTACGCTTTGTACCTCTTGTTTGTTATTGAGTTTGGCTATGCTCTGAAGTTCAGAGATTCCTCTAACACTTGTTTCATAACGGTACCAGAACATCCTTTGACTTGACATTAATTTTCATGTAACTCAGATCAAAATTAACATAATGGTAATACAAATCTAAGAAATCTACCCAAACCATGTTTATACCTAGCTTCAAATTGATCAAGTATTTGTGGTCTATGATGACATACTTAAACTGCACAGTTGGTGTGACCTCACGCCATATTGCTTCGGAAAACTTCTCTGTAGCACTGACGACTTTGGCATTTGATACCGGCAGTGTTGCCATAACTGCATGCTCTTGTTTACTCTCAATCTCGAAGGCCCCGATTTCGATTCCCAGCTGGATAGGGGATTTTCTTTGCTCAGAACTGGTTGTGTTTGTTGTCGTCATCATCCTCGATGCACAAGTCGCTGAGGTGCCGTCAACTACAAAGAACTGCACCAGGTGGCTGAATATCCCAGATGCAATTTACCGACATTTCTTGCAAAATGCATTGCAAATTTTATGTACTCCACTGAGACCTGAATCTACCTTTGAAACAATATTTTTGAACTGTATATCAACCTGCTGCTCCAATAGTACTCGTCATTGGGCACCTTGTTTTTCACTGTCATGCTTTACTTTCGATTTTACATTCGACACTACTGTTGACACACGAGAAGTGACTTTGTCAGTCTCTTCCTTAAATATACATGTTTCGTTTGCACATTCTAATTTACTTTCCTTTTTTTTAGTACCTGCTTGAGATTCCCTAAGAATCCAAATTGTGATAACAGTATAACGCGTTGGTAATCAGTTCTGACAATGAAGACAGTTCGCTACTGAATCTGTAATTGCTCGAATGTCATCAGCGCCTGCGGATATTCAATCAGATTCATTGCCAGTGATTCGACTTTAACTTGTTCTACTGACACAAAGCTCAGACAACATAATCCCATTTCATCTTCAGACAATACTCGTGGCGAGCACATATCAGGACTGAAAATTCCAGTACTGCTCAATTCATTCTTAATTCTCTCCATGCCAATTACACCCTCAACTTCACTTCGTGAAGTGGAAGCTAATGGTCTCGACACCTGTCGGCCATTCGTGTTTGAAATGCTACAACTGTGACCACAATTTGATAAAGAATTTGACAGAGTAGCTTTCACTGATTCCAGTGCCGCATCACCCACTGCTACAACAGCTGCCACCTTTGTTGGTATACGTATCCACCACACCACTTGACGCCGCTTGCGACCAGCGCCAATCCATTTGCTGCCAGATGGCTTGCGGCCTCCTGCTGCCTCCATTTAGGACCTGCCGAGGGAGAGGTCGGAGAGGATGGAAAAGGTGGGGAGAGCAAGGGACAGCAGGGGAGGCGGCGCGATGAAGACAGTAGGGGCGTCAGCAGGTACAACAAGAGGTAGGAGACTGGTGGGGCAGGAGATGAAGAGGGAAGACAAGGCAGGAGGGAGTGCAGAGACACTGAAGGGGAGCACAAGAGAGGGAGGGGGAGTAGGAGGGGAAAGCCACTCAGGAGAAGGTACGGGGAGGAGAGGTAGCCCTGAGGAGGAGGCAACAGGAAGATGGGGTAAGAGTTGGTAGGAAGGGTAGATGTCAAAGCGAAGCTCATCATCTGCGAGGGGTAGATGGTGGAAGTTGCGTTGGGAAAGGAGGCGGAGGGTGTAGAGATGGAGAGAGGTTGGGACACAACAGTAAAGGTGTGGAAACGGCCTGGGGGTGGAGAGGAAGGGAGACGCTAGGGGGTGAGGCATACCGTTCTGCACAAGCTTTGTTTACTATGTAGCAACATCAAAGTCTGTGAAGGTTGTGACAATGAAAATACACTTGATCAAAATCAATAAAGATCAGTCCCTAAGAGACCATAATTGACTAGACGTTTTGATCTCAATATGAACAAAAACGAAGGTTATTATGTCATACATGTGGAACTGCCTTTCGATGTAGGCCTGACCTCTTCCAATGACTGTGGTGCTCCCTCTGCACAACAGATCGTCACCCCTTCGCTAACCTTTCTGCTCTGCAGTAACGTCAGACAGTTCGAATGTTAATTCTTCTCACAATGTCAATACGTGGTAAGTGAAGATGCAGTGGTGTAGTGTGCTAATGACGTTTGTAATGTGACAATTGCACTGAAAATCGTAAGCTGGGACGTGACAGCGACTTTTGGAGCAGCAGTAATTCTGTGGTCATTCTAGTTGGTTTTGCATACCTAATACACTCCTGGAAATGGAAAAAAGAACACATTGACACCGGTGTGTCAGACCCACCATACTTGCTCCGGACACTGCGAGAGGACTGTACAAGCAATGATCACACGCACGGCACAGCGGACACACCAGGAACCGCGGTGTTAGCCGTCGAATGGCGCTAGCTGCGCAGCATTTGTGCACCGCCGCCGTCAGTGTCAGCCAGTTTGCCGTGGCATACGGAGCTCCATCGCAGTCTTTAACACTGGTAGCATGCCGCGACAGCGTGGACGTGAACCGTATGTGCAGTTGACGGACTTTGAGCGAGGGCGTATAGTGGGCATGCGGGAGGCCGGGTGGACGTACCGCCGAATTGCTCAACACGTGGGGCGTGAGGTCTCCACCGTACATCGATGTTGTCGCCAGTGGTCGGCGGAAGGTACACGTGCCCGTCGACCTGGGACCGGACCGCAGCGACGCACGGATGCACGCCAAGACCGTAGGATCCTACGCAGTGCCGTAGGGGACCGCATCGCCACTTCCCAGCAAATTAGGGACGCTGTTGCTCCTGGGGTATCGGCGAGGACCATTCGCAACCGTCTCCGTGAAGCTGGGCTACGGTCCCGCACACCGTTAGGCCGTCTTCCTCTCACGCCCCAACATCGTGCAGCCCGCCTCCAGTGGTGTCGCGACAGGCGTGAATGGAGGGACGAATGGAGACGTGTCGTCTTCAGCGATGAGAGTCGCTTCTGCCTTGGTGCCAATGATGGTCGTATGCGTGTTTGGCGCCGTGCAGGTGAGCGCCACAATCAGGACTGCATACGACCGAGGCACACAGGGCCAACACCCGGCATCATGTTGTGGGGAGCGATCTCCTACACTGGCCGTACACCACTGGTGATCGTCGAGGGGACACTGAATAGTGCACGGTACATCCAAACCGTCATAGAATCCATCGTTCTACCATTCCTAGACCGGCAAGGGAACTTGCTGTTCCAACAGGACTATGCACGTCCGCATGTATCCCGTGCCACCCAACGTGCTCTAGAAGGTGTAAGTCAACTACCCTGGCCAGCAAGATCTCCGGATCTGTCCCCCATTGAGCATGTTTGGGACTGGATGAAGCGTCGTCTCACGCGGTCTGCACGTCCAGCACGAACGCTGGTCCAACTGAGGCGCCAGGTGGAAATGGCATGGCAAGCCGTTCCACAGGACTACATCCAGCATCTCTACGATCGTCTCCATGGGAGAATAGCAGCCTGCATTGCTGCGAAAGGTGGCTATACACTGTACTAGTGCCGACATTGTACATGCTCTGTTGCCTGTGTCTATGTGCCTGTGGTTCTGTCAGTGTGATCATGTGATGTATCTGACCCCAGGAATGTGTCAATAAAGTTTCCCCTTCCTGGGACAATGAATTCACGGTGTTCTTATTTCAATTTCCAGGAGTGTATATCATGTTGTGCAGATATGGACACTGCATCATCCGGAACAGGCGAGCCCTGCTGAGCGAGGCAGCGCCACAGGGGACGCAGGTGGCGGTGTCAAAAAAAAAAAAAATAGTTCAAATGGCTCTGAGCACTATGTGACTTAACATCTGAGGTCATCAGTCCCCTAGAACTTAGAACTATTTAAACCTAACTAACCTAAGGACATCACACACATCCATGCCCGAGGCAGAATTCGAACGTGCGACCATAGCGGTCGCGCGGTTCCAGACTGAAGCGCCTAGAACCACTCGGCCACAGCGGCCGGCCATGTGACTGTGTCCTTTCACAACTTGAACAGTGAGCTCATGGCACAGAGGAAAGTAGAAGATGGGCTTTGTGGCGTGGATAGTTACGATGCCACAACGAAGGTGCACGCTCTCGTAAGGTGGCACGACGAGAGACGACTAACTACGCCGACCACAGCGCCCTCTGGCAGACGCTGTGGAGCTCAGTGGGTGCCGTCTTGATTTCGCCACATTTCATCAAGAGCCTGAAAATATCGCTTCTGCTACCGAGTGGGCCAGCTTGCTATTGAGACTTTGATTAGACATGGACTATGGCTTCACACCTACGTGCTCATCCTGGCCAAAGTTTTGTATGCCTTTGATATTTACTTGTGGTTTTGACTCTAGTAAAAAGTGTTAAAGTTACATGCAGTACCGAAGTGCTTTACCTCTCCTGCTCCTACTCGCTTCCTTCACTCTCGGCTACTACAGACCCACCCGCCGCCTATCCAGGCGCGATACAAAAGGCTTTCTGTTGGGACATGGACAGACACCAGACCATCACTGTGCCACAGACTGCCAGAGCCTAGGACAATACAGCTAAACACTTTTGCAGTGCTAAAAATACAACCCTTCACGTGGATGGAAAAAAAACTTGATGATAGTGCGAGGTATTTCAAAGAACCGCAACTCTGAGCTCGCAAAAGCCTAGGTTCCAGTCACAGATAACATCTTCAGAAGGCGTGACGTAGTGTTTGGCCAATGTAGAGAGAGTAGAACCTTTTTTTACCACGATGGCAGGATGAGCATTGTCTGTCACTACTAGATGGTCTGTGACATAGGTCCTGAGTTCCACTTCTCAGACTAGGATTGGGACAAGAGCTTATACAGAGCCTCTGGAGGAAGGCTGAAAGTGATTACAAAATTATGTCATTGCCCAATGCCGACGCACTGCACAGCATGTGTGGGTGAAGGTTGTACTATTGGAAAACACCACCAGAATGTTGTTCAGCACAACACGTCGCATTACCAGACTGACGTACAAATTTGCACTCAAGATGCAGGGGATAACCACGAGAGTCCTCTTGTCACCATACGAAATCGCACATCAGATCATAACTCCAGGTGTAGGTCCTGTGTGTCTAGCAAGCAGACAGGCCCTCCTTCTAACCAACAATGGCACAGAGGCAGAACCATCAGCTTCCATCAGAAAACACAACAGACCTCCATCCTGCCCTCCAATGAGATCTCGGTGGACACCACTGAAGTTGCAGATGGCGGTGACTTCAAGTCAGTGGAATGCACGATACAGGACATCTGGTTCGGACCTGTCCTTGAGGTAACCGGTTTGTAACAGTTGGTTGTGTCACTGCGTTACCAACTACCGCTCAGAATGCTGCTTCAGATGCAGTAAGATGCGCCAGAGCCATACGCCCAGTCACCTTGTGGTCGTACATTCCTGTGAACACCGCTGCCACCAATCATGTACAGTAACTACATTCCTGCTAAGTCTATCTGCAATATCGCAAAAGGAGCACCCAGTTTCTCGTAACCCAATTACATGACCTTGTTCAAACTCAATGAAATGTTGATAATGGTTCTTTATTGCCTTAAACGCATTCTTCAGTAACATCAAGTCACCAATTATAGTGTCAAATGAAACTAACGCCCACGACCGTTACGGCGTGTAATTAAAGTAATCACAGGGGTGGGGGGTGGGGGCTACTAGATGTAGCAACATGCCTACCAACTTTCATTTAAGATGCACAGCTTCTTCTTGTGTTGCGATTTTTTTGTTCCGTCAATGTATTTCTCCTACAACGTGGTTCGGCATCGCCATTGTCAGATCACTGTCGAAGGGATATAAAAAATATAAGTATAATGTATCTAGTCAAATCATACCATACAGTAATTTGCGTAGCAAATGCCGATGTAGACAAAAATTCTGCCCTTAAATGCATCGCTAACCTTGTTACGGATTCATACGACATAGTGCCACTCAGTAGTATTACTACTTCGTCAGAGATCTGACAGGCTTGCGGGAAGTACAAATTCCAAGGTTTATCGCCGCAAGTAGCAGAGAGATAACATCCTGTTTGTCCGCGGCTTCAGTTATCATCGAATAATCTGCCCGCCGGCTGCACATCAAGGTAGACCTCTCTCAAGATCACATCAAGGGTTTAGAGTATCTGCAGCCTCATATCCGTTTGACGGCATAAATAGCCGACTTACGCTGAGACAATGTCTCCTAACATCGTGTCGGACCTCCTTTTGTCTGGCGTAGTGCAGCGATTCGAGGTCGCATGGACTCAACAAGTAGGTGGAAGTCCACCGCAGAAATGTTGAGCCATGCTGTCTCTCTAGCCGTCCACATTTGCGAAAGTGGTTCTAGAACAGAATTTTGTGCACGAACAGACCTCTATATTATGTTCCATAAATCTTCGATTGGTTTCATTTCGAGCGATCTGGGTGACCAAATCATGCACTCGAACTCTCCAGAATGTTCAGCAAACCAATCGCAAAAATGTTGGTCTGATGACATGATGTATTGCAATCAATATAATTTCCACGGTAGTTCCAGTTAACAAAACGAGTTAACAGGAAACTGTAGTCAATTTTTTGCCCATTATACCTATTCGTGTTTTTACTTATTGAGGTTCCGAAACGGTGAAGTTTTGTTTTTATATACAAAGTCAATCATTTTACCTGCGTTTGAGTGTTCTATGAAATGAGTGAGCAATGAAATGCTAGGCGTAATGATGTAATTTTAGTAATAACCTAGAAAAAAACTGTACTTTTTATTTATTTATAGTTACTTGTCTGCAGATTTGCTACGGATCGAAATCGCAACACACAGTACGGCAGCATGCCACTAGAAACTGCCAAAGCCCATTGAGAAAGTCGAGTACTGTATGGTAATTCCTAGTGCTTGTCGAAAAGATATTCCTCATCCCTCCAAGGATTCCTCCTTAAGCTCACGAGAATTTCCGTAACACTCTAATACTGAGCAACCGAGCAGTAACAAACCTAAGAGTGCACCCCTCAATTGTTTTGACGTATCTGCGTTCTGTATAATCCCCCCTGACGGAGACTCTAAACGCCCCACCAGCTTTGAAGATACTGCTGGATATTGTAAGAACGCTCATCCACCTCTTACTTAATTTCTTGTTTCCTCAAGTGTTCACTCCCCCACCCCTCTTTTTTTGTGAAACTACTACCACACTCATCTGGAGCTTAATTAGGAGGCTGACAAACTCGAACTAATTGTCAATGAGGGCTGACTTTTTACAGACGAGGCACTGGACTGCAGACTACATTTACTTTTGCCATGTAAGAAATAACTTCACGGTGTTGCATACGTGGTATAATTTTAAAAAATGGGTATCTTTCCTTAATCTCTTTTAATTCTCTTGTACTAAAAATTACCTTGATGGTCAGCATCGTCTTTTCCGTTTGTCTAGCCGAACGCCAAGCGGTATGCATTTGCCAAAAACTTTTCAGTGATGCGCACATCCTAATCCGAAACGAAGCGGCTGGAAAGACTTTTACGAACGGATGAACTCGACGGTTGCACCCCATTGCAGCTTCTACGACATATACGGACAGTGGTGAGTAATGCACTTAGCAATGATGTACTACGAAACATCTGGTTATCTCAACTGCCTTAAAATTTCAACGATTTTTAATTACTTTTGAATAAATTATGGGAGTGACAGTGATCAATGTGTCCAGCGGAAGCAAGTTCTAACTCATTGGTCTGAAGATGACCACAGTAGTGGTCGAAACCGGGCACCATAATAAATAAATTGTGATCAAGACTGTTTTTGATAGTGAATATTCAACGATTTTTACCGGTGAAATGAACACCCTAGCACAGATAGCAGACTTAATTGAGTAAACATACCCATCCGCGACTCTCTCATCCCTGCAGTCGCAATTAGCTGGGATGTCTACAAATCACTTCACTGAGAATGACGCACACTCGTCGACGGCTACATCGGCGATCATCGTGAAGCTGCATACGATCACTTACTAAGTGGTATCATAAGAAGTTCGTCAACGTGCAAGTGGAAGCATGCCACAGAGTACCTGTCACCAAAAGCTGCTTCTAGCAATAGCATAGCCTGCCTTTGCGTCATGGACCGCGACACCGAAATACAGTATTTAGTAGATTCAGAGCAGAACTATCAGTGTACCCGTCAACCCGACTACCACGCCGCAGCTACGATGATTACTATTTATTCGCTGCCAGCGACTCCAAGATCAGAACATATGGCCACGTAACACTATTACGCAATTTCGGTTTACGTCACCGACTGCAATGGCAGTTCATGGTGTTAGACGTGACACAACCCATTCTAGGAGTTGATTTCTAATCTTTTTAATGCCTGGTCCCCGATCTACGACATCAGCCACTGATAAATTCTCCCACTAACTTTGATAGCCGAGGAAAGGAGCGTTGTAACATCCCGATGACAGAGTGAATGACTTTGGGCGATACTCCATATCTGTTACGGAAATTATGAGGTCATAAAACAATCGCACACCCTGACACCAGTGAAGCACACCAGAGTATACCATATTCCTACAACACCTGGACCTCCAGTCTACGCATGTCTTGAAAAATGAAAAGTTGTGAAGCAGGAATTCTGTGGCATGCTATCTGTTGAGACTCCAGTAGCAGTTAAGGAGCCCCTTAGTGCCGAAGAAGAATAATGGATGGCTCCCATGAGGCAATTACCACCTCCTTTACGCGAAGACCATACATGCTTAGTATACAGTGCCACACATAGAAAACTCTCCATTCAACATACACGCTGCAAGACGTCGTGGTCTCCTGACCTTCATTGCTTACTTATTCCGCCCCCCACAGTCATATTCTGCACATCAAGACGCTTCATTCGAACCCAAACTCGATACGATAAAGTCAATGTTGTATGAATTCATGTAAACGGTATGCAAATAACTAGTAAATCGCAAGTGTGCACCGAGATTGAAATACTCGGTGCTGGCGTACACACACACATTCCAGACACTATGGTCACAGGAGCACTTAGTTCGGGAGAGGCAGACCACACGCTGGGAGGCCGATCCCTTCAGAAGACGAGTCAGCCTATCTACGTCGGACAGAGACTGCCCCTAGAGCAGACAACGTTTCCCCGAGTGAAAGGAAGAATGACCCCACGTTCGGCTCAAAAGCAAATTCCGCTACATTGTGTGGGAGCGCCCAGCCTATGCATTCTTTACAAACATAGCACACAGTTTCAGAGGTTTTCACAGGGAGACAGCAAACGCCAAACGCCGATGCTACAGATTTCCGGATTGGTCGCCTTAAACGAAACGTCATTCTCCCGTTTTAGAAGAACAATGCTGATTGGCAGACGATATTCCTGACGCCTTGAGCTGAAGGAATAATGGAAGAGACCGAAAGATATACCCCTTTATGTCTTGAGTGGAGAGGAGGCCGTTCCGTTGCCCCTCTTGGAGCGAGAACACGAGCGTGTGCGCTCGTACGTGTACTCAGAGAGCGAGGAACAAGTGTCTCCGCAGTACTTCACTAGGAGAGCACCCCTGTCGAGAGCGAATCGGACTGCGACTCTATATTGAGGCCTTGCGATTAAGCGTTGTTCACTGTGTTGGCCGCCACACTTCACTGGTTATGTGACCAGTGTACCACGCAAATAGTTAGACTAGGGGCGAATAGGAGTCCTTGACTTCATCAAGGCGTAGGGAGAGTTTGATTGGCGAAGGTCAATCCAGATAGAACGAGAGTTATCTTATTTGTCATCACCGAGCGGGCATACAGCAGTCATCGCAGCTTACGGTATTGTGCGTTACAGCTCTTGTGAGCCCCATATTTCCTCCACAACAGTACACTTCACTGCATTTCACATGCGACAGCCTCGACCGTACCTAGCAACATTGTAACGGATAATTATTCAAGTTGAGTAGGCGCGGCCCTCAGCCATTCTGCCACGTCAATAACAATCTTAAACTTTGTATAGAAATTTCATTAGCGAATCCTATCCTTCAGAGATAACTTCACATTCCAAAAAGAACCAGGATATAACTTGTTCAATTAATAACCAAAAGTGCCATTGTGATTTCTCAGAATTTTTGAAAAATAAATAATAATTTTCGTTAGTTTTATGTTTTTCTTACACTAAGTAGCACTACTCCAGTACCCAAGTATCCCACTAGTTACGTAAGAAATTTTGTGAATTTTTGTGTCATTTCATTACAGCGGACGACTCCAGAAGATATTTATTGCTGAAAGTTTCTCAGGCATTTCTCTTTACAACGTTAGAAGCGTGTGTCTGACTTCTGTAGTAGTGTGGGGGTGGAAATTGCAACTTGCAGGAGCCACAGGGTAAAGGGTACATCTAAGATTAATCCGTTGCGCAAAATGACAGAATAGCACCCACACGCTCACAACGGTAAGAAAATATTCTTTACTATTGACTTAGAGCTAGTGGACTACCAAATTCCTGTCGCACCAGCAAACATATACAAGACGGCTGTAACAACACTCTTCGGTCTTTTTCAATTAGCGAGAGTGCCTTTCGGTCTCTGTAATGCAGGGCAGACGTTTAAACGCTTTATAGACGAAATTACAAGAGATTTGGATTTCTGTTATGCCATTATAAACTACATTTTTGTGGTGTTTGGGTCAGAAGCGGAATATCTACAGCGTTTCACCAAGATATTTGATCGGTTGCGTATGCAAGGCCCATTTATTAACCCTGCAAAACATACCTTTAGGGCAACAGAGGTCCAGTTTCTCGGATATACAATCGATGTCCCTGGCATTCGACCTCCTAAAGATAAGGTGTAAGCCATAGTCAAGTACTCGCATCCCGTTACAGTTAGGGAGCTATGTCGCTATCTTGGAATTATTAATTTTCATCATCGATTCATACGCACTCATGCACTGATAACAGCTTCACTGAATTAGTTTTGAAGGGCATGCTGAAGCCAAGTAACAGGGTGCAGTGGACAAGCGAAACATACGTCGCTTTCAAGCTGTATAAACAACAATAGCAGAGGCTTCACAATTAGCTCACTTATTATCACAGGGTCCACCTGCTTCAGCTAACACTATATTCGCTATAAGTTACTGATTTTATTCATAACACATTCTCAGAACACCATGTGAAACAATAAGATAAAATTATAATTTGTTATGTGAAGTACCAAACAGCCAATGCATCTCACAAAATGCAATGTCTAACGTATCAAAATACATACGACTCAATCAGAACAAATATTACTCCACATTGCAAAATTCATGACTGTTGTTATCCAAAGGAGTAAATCGTATTAAT
Source organism: Schistocerca serialis cubense (assembly GCF_023864345.2). Taxonomy (NCBI): domain Eukaryota; kingdom Metazoa; phylum Arthropoda; class Insecta; order Orthoptera; family Acrididae; genus Schistocerca; species Schistocerca serialis. The sequence continues at coordinate 430,244,801 of NC_064646.1, forward strand.
CAACATATTTTTTCCACCATACGCCGGATTATATTTATTTATTTGTTAATTCTGCCCAATGTATCACTAAGGAGGCGTATAGTAGTATTACGCGCACCCCTATTCACGGATATCAACGAAGTACGACAATATGAGGGAAGAGAACAGACTAATGGATACAACCACAGTAGTTGCAAGGCATACTGTAATACAAATTTCTTAAAGCTTTGTTGACTTCACCCTGACTATCCGATTAGCTGCGCTGGTAGTTAATGTAATTTCCCCGTAAATACTGTATCACAGACACCAGTGAACTAAAACAAACCTAAAACCATCCTCCTACTCAGAATTAAATTTAATTTACGTCTGCTAATTGGACTCGAGAGCAACAACCAGTTACCCCAGCAAATCATAGATATACAGTGGAAGAGTTACAATCCCTCAACATTGCTTCCCATCCATGGACCATTAGTATAAAATAACTCAACCACAAATCAGAAACATAGTTAAAAGAATGGCAATAGGGGCTGCTAATATGAGGTGGGACTGGTTGGGTGGAGGAAGGTGGTATTTCCTACTGTGCTTTCTTGAATACATCCCAAGAAGCCTACCCTCCAGGAGGTTCACACATAGAATCATATAATGCCAAGCTTAATTCCTTCATAGACCTGCAGCTTAAGACAGCCAGGGGAGAGGAGTTAAGAGAAACAAGGAGAAAGGGACGTTACATCTGTCAATCATCAGATAAAGGAACGATGGAAGGAGCACGCAGTGGCGGATATGAGGTAATCGTGGAGGAGCACGTACCAGACAGAAAAAAGTAGACAGATGGAGGGAGGAGAGGAGGGGAGGGGGAGGGCATGGAAGCCAGAATGGGAGAGGAAAAGGTGAATCAGGAACAAACGTGTTCTTGTTGTTGTTTTTGTCTTTGTTGTCTTCATCCCGAACACTGATTTAATGCAGCTCTCCGTGCAACTGTGTTCCATGCTAGTCTCTTCATTTCCGAATAAGTACCGCTAGGCTGAAATAGTTAAAAGAATGGCAATGCTTACTGTGTTCATCTCTTAGTCTTCCTCTACGATTTTTACCTCCACACTTCCCTCCAATGCTAAACTGGTGATCTCTCGATGTCTCATTATATGTTCTATCAACTAATCCCTTGTTTTGGCCAAGTTGTGCTGCAGATTTCCTGTCTCCCCAGTTCTGTTCTCTAATTCCTCATTAGTTACGTAATCTACCCATCTAATCTTCAACATTCTTTTGTAGCACAACATTCCATAAGCTTCTATTTTCTTTCTGAATAAATTTATCATCGTCCATATTTTAACTTCCATACACATCCACACTCCAGACTAACATTTTTAGAAATAACTTAACAAATTTCTCTTCTTCAGAAAAGCTTTTCTTGCCGTTGCCAGTCTACATCTTATATCCTCATTACTTCACCTATCATCAGTTCCTTTGCTATCCAAATAGCAAAGCTCATTACCCCTTTAAGTGCCACGTCTTCTAATCTAATTCCCTTAGACCTTGACCCAATTCGACTAGATTCCATTATCCTTGTTTTGCTTTCGTTGATGTTCATCTCATATAAGGGTTAAAGGAACAAACATATGATGTAGCATTAGAAATTGTTCTGAAACAGGAAAAAAAACCGTTTGTAACGAAACTCGACCTGTTCATTCAGAATCTTATCCGGTTCTTTCATATAACTTTTGAAAATCTCCAATTCCCTCATACTATCCAGGTGCACACCCTTCGTCGCAAGATGGAAAATCTTCATAGATGTATGTATACTACCGTCTCGGTGGCCCTTTTCCCTTAAATGCTGCCCCAACGCTGTTCTAGTATCGGGACCCACACTCTGTTTGAAGCGTTTAACAAAACTAGTGTCTTTCTGTCCTATGTAAAAAGACTTACACGAACCACAGTTTAACTTATACACACCTGATGACACATTATCTTCCACTCCCATCGTCTTCATTTCGTCGTTCCAGCCTATGCCTAAATTTATATCTCACCTGCCCACTCGATCGAAAATCTAGCCTGAATCTCTTTGGGAACACGCAAGCCGCATAACTGAAACAGGCCCCCTTTATTATAATATTAGAAATTTGTTGTGCATCTTTTTCCTGTACGAATTGGATATCCATGATGTTTAGCTGTCGCTACTAGTTTGAAAATATCTAACTCTTTCTTGATACCTTCCTCATCTAAGGGTTACCTTAATCTATGCGCATCATAGCCCTAAAGTAAGCAGCCTTGAATCTGGAAGGCTGATTCGAGCCATCACGGCATCAGACTGTGTCACCTTTTTGAGTATGGTGGAAAAATTTATTGATCGTTATAAGCCATTAATAGCTTAATATTTTCTAGTATTGTTCACGGTTGTTTTTTTCTTTAATGTATTCCCCATTGGGGGCAGGCTGGCAGCAGCATAGACGCTGCTCTACAACTGAAAGACATTAATTATAAAACGTAGGACATTTAAAATGACGTAAAGGAGAAAATATGGCTGTACATATAAAAAGGGGGAACGCAGAAAAAAGGGGACGACTGTAAAATGGAGATATAAACCTTAAGAAGTAGCATACACAAAAAATCACACACTGTGACAATTAAGTAGCGAAGTACGGCCAGAGCATAAAAGTTGCGACGAGCAGCGTATCACAGAACAATCACAGACAGCAATACTATGTACAAGTCCAGCACACAATGAAAATCACAGTATATGAAACAGTTATAACCGGTTTCGGCCATACAATGACCATCATCAGATTCTAAAGCCAGCATACACTGAACACAGGTTCATGTGTTCAACGTATGAATGCATGACCCAGTGTCCAGTGTATGCAGCCTTTGAAGATGGTCATGGCATGGCCGAAACTGGTTATGACTGTGTCGTAAGAATGTGATTGCGTCTATAAATAAACAAAAAAATTTTGCGAAATAATCAATCACTCACTCCTTGGATAAAATGTCGTTTTTTTTCCAATATCACAGCTCTTGACAGCATCGGAGAACAGTACCAAACACAACACAGACATAGCACACCGATGTCGACAAACAAACTGAGACGATCTGCCAGGGGTATGGAGATGAGGGAGAAGGGAAGAAAGAGGAGACAGGTGGTGCTAGAGGGGGAAGAGAGGGGGAGTCACGTGGCAGCGCGCCGATGGGGGCCAGGGAGGGAAATGTGGAGGGGGCAAACAGCTGAGGAGGGGATGCAGAGACTTAGGGGGAAAGGTAAAACTGCGCTAGGGGAAGGAGGGAAGGGGAAACAAGGGGGCCCTGGGGAGTGGGGTAGGAGGACAAGGCCAGGCTACAGTTGGTAAGAAGGGTCTTGGCGAATTTCAACATCCAGGAGGGGGAGGTGCTGGACATTGCCCACATGAAGGAGATGGAGGGTGTGGAGGTGGAGAGAGGTAGGAATACAGTGATAGAGGCGCAGCAATGGGTGGGGTGGAGTGGAAGGAGGACACCAGGGGGTGGCAGGGTCAAGCCTGTGGACAGTGTAAACGTTGCGGATTTGCTGAAGGGGATGAGGTCATACACAAGTCGTGTGGGGGATGGAAGGTACATATGGAAGGAAAGGAAGAGTGCGTGGCATTCTAGGGTTTAGAGGGCCTTATGAAAGCAGGGAGGGGCAGAGATCCAGGCAATGCTGGCATAACAGAAGATAGGATGGATGAGGGATTTGTAGGTGTGGAGGATGGTGGAAGGATGCAGTGCCCATGTCTGGCCAGACAGGAGTTTGAGTAAATGGAGGTGGGACTGGGATTTCTGCTGGAGGTTCAGGAGATGAGGTGTCCAGATGAGGTGAGGGTGAGGGCAAGGTATCTGAGGGTGGAGGCGACCTGGATAGGACAACAATAAATGCTTAGGTAGAAATCATGGAGATGGAATCAGCGGTTGGTGTGGTGTATGACGATTGCATGCATTTTGGAGGGGTTGATATGAAGGAACCACTGATTGCACCAAGTGGTGAACTGGTCAAAGTGGGTTTGGAGGGTGCATTGGGACCATTGAAGGATGGGATAGAGAGCCAGGAAGGCGGTGTCATTAGCATATTGGTGGAGGTGGACTCGCGGATTGCTTGGGCATATCTGCGGTGTACAGGAGATAGAGGAGAGGGGAGAGGACAGAGCCCTGGCGGACGCAGCAATGGGATAAAAGATACCAGAGTTGGCATCGTGGAGGGCGACAAAGAAAGGACGGCGTGAGAGGAAGGAAGCTACCAGATGGACAAAATTGATAGGCAGGGCGTAGGTTTGGAGTTTGAGGAGGAGACCGGGATGTCATTCATGCCCGTAGGCATTTTGGGATGATAGAAAGAGGTATAAGAGTATGCGCAAAGTCTTCCACAAGTTGGGGTAGAAGCCAATAGAGAGGATGACGTTGTATAAATCGGCAAGGACAGTCTGGAAGGAGAAGGGGCATTCGCTGAGGTGACAGTAGGTGACACAGTCGTGACCAGGGGCCGTGTTGCGTTTTGACCAGAGGATAAAATGAATGTCCTGTGGTGTGATTGAATTGTTTATGGAGACTGGGAGAAGGTGGAGCAACTGAGGTATCGGGGCGTTCCATGATGGTGGGGAGAAAAGGGAATAATTAATGGTTGTTACTGTGATCTTCATTTTAAAATACAGCTTCATATGGAAAGTATGAGAAGTTGGTTTTATTATACAGTTTTTCTTCAGACGACTTGTGATTTTTTATTTTGATTTTTAAATTTGAGAGTTTTTCATTAAAAAAGATAAAATTGGTTTTATTACAAACTTTTGTTTAAACTATTTGTTTGGTCTGGGCTGTTCTTGTTTGTAAACGATAGCTCATGTAGTGTTTTTGTGCGCCGAGTGTGGCGCAAAGTGTGTTCCTTTATAAATGAACTCCCTGTTTTGATTTGAGAAACTCTGTACAAAGAAACGATGTATAATTTCTCAGCGGTGTGACTCATACACTACTTTAGTCATTATTTTGTTATATTGGTGATAACTATGGTATGCAACAAAGACTTCCTTACACGTTCGATAGGGGCGCCACGTGCAGGAAAATTTCCTCAGGCTGACTGAAGTTAGACTGTCATTTTCTGTTTGTATCCGGTTTCATAATCACTTGCATTGTACTCCTTTGGATAACGATTGTCGTGATTTTTTCTGTGTGGAGTAATATTTGTTCTCATTGGATGGTACATATTTTTATATGTTAGACATTGCACTTTGTCACACGCATTGGCTGTTTGGTACTTCATGTAATAAATAGTAATATTAGCCTGTTGTTGCACAGGATGATTTGAGAATGGGATATAAATAAAAACCCGAAACTAGTCATCATCTACTAAGAAGAAGAGATATTTTGTAACTTCGTCTGTGTGTTTTATTGAAATTGAACATAATTGGAGACACCCGCCTTCTTTAGTTGCAATCTGTCCCCATCAAAGCAACTCTGCACAACTTACTATCAAGAACTGTACGCCGCATGTTCTGAGGTTCGGTAGTTACGACACTCGTTAGAAGGCGGCTCTTTACACTATACACGGACCATAAATGCTGAGGTACACTTTCAATAAGAACCCAGAGAAAGCATTAGCAAGACAACTTCAACACTTGGACTATGTCAGTTTACGACTCACATAGTCTACGAGCAAGGGAAATCCATTACGAGGTCCTCACTCAGTCCGGCAGCACGATGCAAGTTATTGGATCACCCAGGGGGATAGAAGTTACAACTCATGACGTTAACAGCAACAAAATTCGTATTGTACTGTAAGCAAAAGTACGACCGTTCTTACCTCACCAGTTTAGTTCACAAGTAACAGCGTCTGTGCACAACATGGCTCATGACGGGATCTGAGACACAGCGACATTAGTCAAACAGAGCTTCGTCTGGCCAGAAATGGATGCGGAGCGTGAGATGTGCGTCACACACTGCATTGCGTGCCAGAACAATAAGGCCACTCGGCTCGTCAAGGCGCCATTAGTCACGGTCCTCCCAGACCGCCAGCGCTCAGAACGCGTGCACACAGAGACGGCGGGCCCCCTTCCAGTGAAGGCACAGCTCCTTTCTCAAGGCCGTGGATTGATTTTCGAGATGATCTGAAGCTTTTTCTACGTAAGACAATACAGCCGAGACAACAGCGCAAACGATATCCCGCGGATGGATCACGCAGATTGCAACAGATGAAGGACGCCAATTCGAGGGATACGTATTCAAAGCATTGGCCAGTTTGTTGGGCACTAAGCGCTTTCGCACTACTACTCATCGTCCGACAGCAAAGGGAATAGCAGAACACCTGCACCGCCAACTCAAGGCAGCGGTTCAGCGTCACGCCATATACACTCCTGGAAATGGAAAAAAGAACACATTGACATCGGTGTGTCAGACCCACCATACTTGCTCCGGACACTGCGAGAGGACTGTACAAGCAATGATCACACGCACGGCACAGCGGTCACACCAGGAACCGCGGTGTTGGCCGTCGAATGGTGCTAGCTGCGCAGCATTTGTGCACCGCCGCCGTCAGTGTCAGCCAGTTTGCCGTGGCATACGGAGCTCCATCGCAGCCTTTAACACTGGTAGCATGCCGCGACAGCGTGGACGTGAACCGTATGTGCAGTTGACGGACTTTGAGCGAGGGCGTATAGTGGGCATGCGGGAGGCCGGGTGGACGTACCGCCGAATTGCTCAACACGTGGGGCGTGAGGTCTCCACAGTACATCGATGTTGTCGCCAGTGGTCGGCGGAAGGTGCACGTGCCCGTCGACCTGGGACCGGACCGCAGCGACGCACGGATGCACGCCAAGACCGTAGGATCCTACGCAGTGCCGTAGGGGACCGCACCGCCACTTCCCAGCAAATTAGGGACACTGTTGCTCCTGGGGTATCGGCGAGGACCATTCGCAACCGTCTCCATGAAGCTGGGCTACGGTCCCGCACACCGTTAGGCCGTCTTCCGCTCACGCCCCAACATCGTGCAGCCCGCCTCCAGTGGTGTCGCGACAGGCGTGTATGGAGGGACGAATGGAGACGTGTCGTCTTCAGCGATGAGAGTCGCTTCTGCCTTGGTGTCAATGATGGTCGTATGCGTGTTTGGCGCCGTGCAGGTGAGCGCCACAATCAGGACTGCAAACGACCGAGGCACACAGGACCAACACCCGGCATCATGTTGTGGGGAGCGATCTCCTACACTGGCCGTACACCACTGGTGATCGTCGAGGGGACACTGAATAGTGCACGGTACATCCAAACCGTCATCGAACCCATCGTTCTACCATTCCTAGACCGGCAAGGGAACTTGCTGTACCAACAGGACAATGCACGTCCGCATGTATCCCGTGCCACCCAACGTGCTCTAGAAGGTGTAAGTCAACTACCCTGGCCAGCAAGATCTCCGGATCTGTCCCCCATTGAGCATGTTTGGGGCTGGATGAAGCGTCGTCTCACGCGGTCTGCACGTCCAGCACGAACGCTGGTCCAACTGAGGCGCCAGGTGGAAATGGCATGGCAAGCCGTTCCACAGGACTACATCCAGCATCTCTACGATCGTCTCCATGGGAGAATAGCAGCCTGCATTGCTGTGAAAGGTGGATATACACTGTACTAGTGCCGACATTGTGCTTGCTCTGTTGCCTGTGTCTATGTGCCTGTGGTTCTGTCAGTGTGATCATGTGATGTACCTGGCCCCAGAAATGTGTCAATAAAGTTTCCCCTTCCTGGGACAATGAATTCACGGTGTTCTTATTTCAATTTCCAGGAGTGTAAAATTGGCTGGAGACGTTACCCATCGTCCTCCTAGGTCTCTGTACATTATTTACGAGCGATCTGAAGGCTACAGAAGCTTAATTAGTGTATGGACAAGCACTGCGCCTGCCAAGAGAGTTCATGCATAATATGACGTGTGATACGGTCGATGCGTCAGTCACCGAATTATGATGGCACATGTGACAACTCCGGCCAGTGCCACCTAGAGAACAAAGTTGACGAGACATGTTCTCATTCGAGAACCTCTCTCTTCATTTATTCTTACGGAACGATACAGTAAGCAAGCTGCTGCAGGCTCTATATGAAGGACTATGTACAGTATCGGGTAGAAGCAACAATACCTTTTAAGTTACAGATCAGGGGTGTGCCTACCACCGTCTCCATTGACAGACCCAAATCTGGCTTCTTTGATACATAAGACACAACGAAGACGACCGGCCGCACGACTGCCAAGGATAAAGATGTAATTCCAGAAGATACACATATCCAACATGATGACGATAAGATACAACACATGGGCGCTGTGTTGAAGAAAGTGACGTCCAGTGCAGTCCCCCCACAACCCGCTGGTACCATCAAGCTCAACAATATGATACCAGGTTTCCAAAAAACAGCGACAGTGGGTACAGGACTTCATGTCCGATTCAACATCAGATACCGTTGATACTCTGTGGGGCGGGGGGGGGGGAGGGGGAGGGGAGAGGGAGGGAGGGTGGGAGTCATATAGGATGTCACACCACGACAGAAAGCACAATCATAGCGTACGTAAATACTGTATCACGCCCATGATTCTATGTGTTATTTTTTGTCTCTTGATTTAGTTTTAGTATTCTATGCTACATGTATTGGAGATCACAACGTATCCCACCAGAATTAACGTAATAATATGAAAATAAGTGATTAATTATCAAAAGATAACCACAACCGTCTTGTCTCTTAGTTGGATGAACGTATTAAAGGTTACAGCGACTACTTTTGAAATAATAAAGAGTTTACTTATTTTTACCATGGGTCTCCTTTTTCATTTGGCTACCCTTGTATTTCTTTGTCTTTCCGAATAGACACATCTTTCAGAATGAGATTTTCACTCTGCAGCGGAGTGTGCGCTGATATGAAACTTCCTGGCAGATTAAAACTGCGTGCCTGACCGAGACTCGAACTCGGGACCTTTGCCTTTCGCGGGCAAGTGCTCTACCATCTGAGCTACCGAAGCACGACTCACGCCCGCTCCTCACAGCTTTACTTCTGCCAGTATCTCGTCTCCTACATTCCAAACTTTACAGAAGCTCTCCTGCGAACCTTGCAGAACTAGCACTCCTGAAAGAAAGGATACTGCGGTGACATGGCTTAGCCACAGCCTGGGGGATGTCTCCAAAATGAGATTTTCAATCTGCAGCGGAGTGTGCGCTGATATGAAACTTCCTGGCAGATTAAAACTGTGTGGCCGACCGAGACTCGAACTCGGGACCTTTGCCTTTCGCGGGCAAGTGCTCTACCATCTGAGCTACCGAAGCACGACTCAGGCCCGGTCCTCACAGCTTTACTTCTGCCAGTATCTCGTCTCCTACCTTCCAAACTTTACAGAAGCTCTCCTGCGAACATTGCAGAACTAGCACTCCTGAAAGAAAGGATACTGCGGAGACATGGCTTAGCCACAGCCTGGGGGATGTTTCCAGAATGAGATTTTCACTCTGCAGTGCAGTGTGCGCTGATACGAAACTTCCTGGCAGATTAAAACTGTGTGCCCGACCGAGACTCGAACTCGGGACCTTTGCCTTTCGGAGACGAGATACTGGCAGAAGTAAAGCTGTGAGGACCGCGCGTGAGTCGTGCTTCGGTAGCTCAGATGGTAGAGCGCTTGCCCGCGAAAGGCAAAGGTCCCGAGTTCGAGTCTCGGTCGGTCACACAGTTTTACTCTGCCAGGAAGTTTCAGACACATCTTTGCTTCTACAATCGCTAAAGAAAAGGCAAATAGGGACGGAAATTTAATTCACGTAATAGGGGATAAGTAAGTAACGAGGTAAGTTACGATACCCGTATTTCATCTCTTATATTAGTCCTTTTTAATTATAAATCTATAACTGCTATTCAAGTTTGAGTGATATTTGAATTTGTTTAAAAATTACAAATTACACCCATTATCTGCGGTAATCAGTCTTTGTAGCTCAACATAGTAAGCTACATACTACGGAATATGAGTTGAAATTGCATTATCGGTACACAGTGTCTGCAGCGACTGCATAAAATTAGCATTCCCGTATTACATAGCTGCACACATTGGACAAGCTGTTCACTTACCTTGGGAATAGAGACTGATGTTAGCGACCCTGTAAAACAGAATATTCGTACAAGCCGTCTTGTAAAAGAACCTGATCTATCTTCAACACTTATATGTCAAGCTTTGTTGCGCACAACAGTGCGTGAACTTAATAAGAATTTTTTATTGGCAAGAAGGGAATATCTGCAGAATGACAGAGCTTATTTTTCGCACAAGTACAATGGCTTCAGTGGAGTACAGTAAAACATACTGTTTTTCGACGTAGTTCAGGACAGCAAGGGTAACTTGCGGTCTTGTGTTATCTTGTTGAAAGTTAACAGCACGGATATCTCGAAGAAACGGCACACCCCTGCCCCCACCATATTGTATTAGAAATGCAGCAACTGATCCAGATTTCAGGCTTTGCGAATCAGAGGTGATTGTGTTGTCAACCCAATGCTAACTTTTTCCTTCTAACAAGGTGGTTCACCTGAATCATAATAAACTCAGTCTGACAAAGTTTATTCCCCTCGGAGCATAGATACCTGAATACATCTCTCGTGATGCCGTGAACACAACAACCAGAACTCGTCCCGAAAATCATAGTGCCACTCTTGGGTCGTGTCGTCCGTCCACATGTGTTCCTTGGATTGGAATTATTAGTATTTCATATCTGTGTTCCATGTAGTGCTAACGCACCTTGTGCAAAATAAACACACCTGGGCATGTCTGCACACTTCGTCGCCAGCGATTCATAAGGCGATCTACGAATTGTTTTGTAAGTTTTTCAACCATCCTGTAGCTGCTTTTTGTGACGTAGTGCTGTAGACAATATGGGGAACTGTCTGCTCGCTCTTCATTTTATAATTCTATCGAGGAGGGTAATGCATGGTAACAATCTAGCGATCTATCTTCCCTCATGCTTGTAACCTCCACCCCCACCACCGGAAGACGATTTACCTTTTTTATAGCTTTACCACACCTAGATGTGGTACAAACATTTAATATTTGTTCTTAACCAACGGTTTTTTTTGACAACATTAAAACTAACAGGACCGACCGACCGCCGTGGCGTCACTGGATTCGGATATGGAGGAGAATGTGGTCAGCAATCCGCCCTCCCGGTTGTATGTCAGTTTACGATAGTGGAGCTGCTACGTGGAAACTGCACTAGAGAAGAGATTAATGGGATATTTGTTGTGGAAAATTTAACGTACTTTTGCTCTGGAAAACATTTTCGCAAGAAACTGCCTTTTTTTACATAAACGATAAAAACCTTAAAAAGTTATCTTCAACGGTATTTTTTAGTATATTATTCATGATACTCCCTCCAATGACTGTCCAAAAATTTGAGAATACATGAATTTTTCCACCTCATTTTTCTTCTTTGACTGAACAGGTTTTCAGATATTTGAATGTAATTAGAAGAAGAGCAGTGATATAACTATCATATAGTTTACATCTACATCTACATGGAAACTCTGCAATTCACATTTAAGTGCCTGGCAGAGGGTTTATCGAACCACCTTCACAATTCTCTATTATTCCAATCTCGTATAGCGCACGGAAAGAATGAACACCTATATCTTTCCGTACGAGCTCTGATTTCCCTTATTTTATCGAGGTGATCGTTTCTCCCTATGTAGGTCGGTGTCAACGAAATATTTTTGCATTCGGAGGAGAAAGTTTGTGATTGGAATTTCGTGAGAAGATTCCTTCGCAACGAAAAACACCTTTCTTTTAATGATTTCCAGCCCAAATTCTGCATCATTTCTGCGACACTCTCTCCCATATTTCGCGATGATACAAAACGTGCTGTCTTTCTTTGAACTTTTTCGATGTATTCCGTCAGTCCTATCTCGCAAGGATCCCACACCGCGTAGCAGTATTCTAAGAGGACGGACAAACGTAGTGTAGGTAGCCTCCTTAGTAGGTCTGTTACATTTTCTAAGTGTCCTGCCAATAAAACGCAGCCTTTGGTTAGCCTTCCCCACAACATTTTCTATGTGTTCTTTCCAATTTAAGTTGTTCTTAATTGTAATACCCAGGTATTTAGTTGAATTTACGGCTTTTAGATTAGACTGATTTATCGTGTAAGCAAAGTTTAACTAGTTCCTTTTAGCACTCATGTGGATGACCTCACACTTTCCGTTGTTTAGGGTCAACTGCCACTTTTCGCACCATTCAGATATATTTTATAAATCTTTTTGCAGTTTGTTTTGATCTTCTGATGACTTAATTAGTCGATAAACGACAGCGTCATCTGCTAACATCCTAAGACGGCTGCTGAGATTGTCTCCCAAATCGTTTATGTACTTAAGGAAGAGCAGAGGGCCTATAAGACTACCTTGGGGAACGCCTGAAACCACTTCCGTTTTATTCGATGACTTTCCGTCAGTTACTACGAACGGTGACCTCTCTGACAGGAAATCGCAAATCCAGTAGCATACCTGAGACGGTATTCCATAACCACGCAATTTCACTACGAGCCGCTTGTGTGGTATAGTGTCAAAAGCCATCCGGAAATCCAGGATTACGAAATAGATCTGAAATACCTTGTCAATAGTACTCAGCACTTCATGTGAATAAAGAACTAGTTGTGTTTCACAGGAAGGATGTTTTCTAAACCCATGTTGACTGTGTGTCAATAGACCGATTCCTTCGAGTTAATTCACAATGTCCGAACACAAGCTATGTTCTAAAATCCTGCTGCATATCGACGTTAACGATATGGGCCTGTAATTTAGTGGATTACTCCTACTACATTTCTTGAATATTGGTGTGACCTGAGCAACTTTCCAGTCTTTGGGTACGGATCTTTCGTCGAGCGAACGGTTGTATATGATTGTTAAGTATGGAGGTAATGCATCAGCATACTCGGAAAGGAACCTAATTGGTATACAGTCTGGACCAGAAGACCTGCTTTTATTAAGCGATTTTAGTCGCTTCAGTACTCCGAGGACATTTACTTCTACGTTGCTCATGTTGGCAACTGTTCTGACTCGAATTCTGAAACATTTACTTCATCTTCTTTTGTGAAGTCATTTCGGAAGGCTGTGTTTAGTAACTCTTCTTTGGCAGCACTGTCTTCAACAGTATCTCCATTGTTATCGCGCAGAGAAGGCATTGATTGCTTCTTGCTGCTAACATACTTCAGATACGACCAGAATCTCTTTGGATTTTCTGCCAGGTTTCGAGACAAAGTTTCGTTGTGGAAACTGTTATAGGCATCTCGCATTGAACTCCACGCTAAATTTCGAGCTTCTGTAAAGGATCGCCAATCTTGGGGATTTTGCGTCTGTTTAAATTTTTTATGTTTGTTTCGTTGTTCCTGCAACAGTTTTCTAACCCGTTTTGTGTACCAAGGAGGATCAGCTCCGTCGTTTGTTAATTTATTTGGTACAAATCTCTCGATTGCTGCCGATACTATTTCTTTGAATTTAAGCCACATCTGGTCTACACTTACATTATTAGATTGGAATGAGTGGAGATTGTCTCTCAGGAATTTTACGAGTATGCATATAAGTTTTCTGATATTACGGAAAGTAACCACTTAGTGGAACAGGAAATTATATCCATTACAGGGGATAACTTATCTTTGTAGCACAATATTCGAGGTTAAGTACCTGAGAAAATACAGAGTGAAGAAAAATTCGCGCACGCGGACTTCACAGCGCGATTTCTCGAATACTAGCAACACAAAAATGACTCTCACAAAAAAAAAAAAAAAGAAAAAAAAAATTCGTCCTGCACATATTCACGGCCGTAAATGGACGTTAAATATTGGCAATCTGGCAACACTGTAATCACATGTACGGTAACTACCTGTGTCAGCATACAGCAGCAGTAGCGCTGTGCAGTTGGTGCAGTGTACAGCGCTTTGGCTAAACATAGCAGCAGGTCGAGGAGTAGTTGTTTTTATTCGCCTGTTTCATTCTGCTATATAATACTGTAGTATACACTGTTTCTTAAGCCAAATGTATTCAACGTTTAGATAGTACACGTTTCGAAATTATTTGCAAAGCACGTTGCTGGGCCTACTGGGTACGTAAAGCCATAACGAAATGTAATGGTCCTGAACATGGAAAGAATAATAATTGTTATTGATCTATGGGACCATTGAACGAGGATACACAGAAAACAGGTTTGGAACCTAATAGTTACAGTGGTATGAAGTATTTCGTGTCCAGTGTTTGTAGCGAGTACGTAAAATCTGTGTTCTCATATTAGACTGGGTGCTTCAGCTGCCACGTTATACGTAACTGACAACGCCTTCTAATACCACGCAGGAAATTCTCATGTTTTCTGGATCGCTACGTGCTAAGTGTTAGTCATCCAAAAAAGTGAACAGGACTTTTTGTAGGAAATAGACGTAATTAAATTTTATACTGGAATGCGATTTCGCTAGAAGTCGTTATTTTAGAGTTATTCAAGAAAAACATACAAAAGTGGCCTTAAACGCATTACCGTCCCGTTTCTTTAATAACTAAGAAACTGTGATTTTCTAGGAAAACATGTCCCAATATAAAATTTAATTACGTTAAATTTCCTTCGAAAATGTCCTGTTCATTTTTCTGTAGGATTGATAGTTCGTACTGAGCGAGAAGATATCAAAATCGCGTGTAGTTTTTAAATACGTTGCAGTTTGAATAAACTCTGTTGGTAGAAGCAGCTGAATCACCTTGTGTAAATGTAAATAATAGATAAATTGTTTGCCTAACTTGGAAGTAAAATCTGGTATTAGTGATCCTATACAAGTGAATATTCGTACAGACAACCATGTAAAAGAACTTGGAACATCTTCAATATCTGTAAGTCAGGTGTCGTTTCACACAAGACTGACTGAACTTAAATAAACGAAAATTTTGTACTGACAAGGAAAGAAATGTTTGCAAGAAGAATTGGGCTTATTTTTCTTAACAGTGCAGTGGCTTCCGTGGTGAACTAAAACACCGTGTTTACCGACATAGGACAAGACAGAAAGGGTAGAATGCTTTTCTGTTTTATCTAGTTGAAAGATAACGCCACGGAGATCTCTAAGATAGTGCACAACCACTGACCCTAATGTGCCAGAAATGAAACAGCTGCTCGAAATCACAGGCTTTGCGAACCGGAGGAGACACTGTTGTGTAACCAGTGGCAGCCTGTACCTTCACGACAGGTAGTTGACCTGATTGATGGTGAACGCAGCGTCCTACTGTTCGTTGTTCCCGTAATATCGACACGTATTACATGTATCGTGATGCTGCACATGGAACCAGCACTCGTCTCAAAAAGTGTGGTGCCACTCTAGTGCACTCGTTGGGCAGACCACTTTCGACACGTTTCTCTGTTCTGACGCGACAAAGAAAGCCGGAATAATCGTTGCCGTGTTGATGATATTGGGCTGTCCCTGTAGATGCATGTCGTGCTTGGAACTAGCCCATTTCCTAGTTCTTTCAGCTACCCAGGCTCGACTCAGCAGGGGACATCACAGCTTCACTTCCTCCAGTACTTCATCTCATACTTTGCAAACTTCACAGAGGTTCTCCTGCATACCTTCGCGACTAGAACTCCCGGTAGAAAAGATAGTGCGCAGAAATAGCTTTTAATCTGTGAGGAAGTTCCAGATCAATGCACATTGTATAGCAGATTGAAAAACTCCTTCTCAAAGTAGCTCCTTACTTTCTTTTAAAGTTAATAAAGTGGAAGTTGAATATTAATTTAAATTGTTGTTTCTCACCTTTTTTTATGTAGTTCATGGTTTAAAACCGACCTTCAAATGAAACACTGTTCAATGTATTTACAATAGCTTTTAATTTTGTAAATTTTCTGTATGTTCTTCGTCCTATGCCCTGTAGTTTAATCTCAATTTTCTTCATTTTATAACTTGTTGTATGACCCATTGCTGGAAGATATTTGCAATAAAGTCAAATCTTCAGAAAGAATTTTTCACCCTGCCGTTGGGTGTGTGCTGTTTTGAAACACTACGCCAAATTATGTGCGGAATCTATAATTGAACCCAGAACCTCTGGCTCCGGTTTCAAGTCCCACGCTGACTAGTCTGGCAGGACTAGTGTGGCTGGAAGCCCCAAAAGAAACAAAAAAATTAAGCTCCGCATTACATTGATACATGTTTTTATCTCACATCTGTACTTAATTTAAAGTATAAATATATTTCGACAATGTTACCTTTACCTGTTTGTCTCACACCATTCTTGTAAACCTCAATTTACAGTATCCAATTCGCCTTGAACATCTTTGCTGTTTGCAGTTCCTTATTTATTGTAGGGTGAGGGGTGGGGGGAGTCATCAGTCTCCTGACTGTTTTTATGCAGCCGGCAACGATTTCCGCTCCTGTGACAACCTCTTCATCTCAGAGTATCACTTGCAACCTATGTCCTCAATTATTAGCTGGATGTATTCCAGTTTTTGTCTTCCTCTACAGTTCTTGCCTCTACAGCTTCCTCTAGTACCATGGAAGTCACTCCCTGATGTCTTAACGGATGGTCTATCATCCTGTCCTTTCTCCTTGTCAGTGTTTTCCACATATTTCTTTCCCCTCCGATTCTGCGCAGAGCCTCCTCATTCCTTACCTATCAGTTCACCTAATTTTCAACATTCGTCTGTAGCACCACATCTCAAATGCTTAGATTCTCTTCTATTCCGCTTTTTCCAGTCCATGTTTCGCTACCATACAGTGCTGTACTCCAGATGTACACTCTCAGAAATTCCTTCCTCAAATTAAAGCCATTGTTTGATACTAGTAGACTTTTCTTGGCCAGGAATGCCATTTTTGCCAGTGCTAGTCTGTTTTTGATGTCCACATTGCTCGTCCATCATTTGTTATTTTTTGCCTAGGTATCAGAATTCCTTAACTTCATCTACTTCGCGACCGCCAATCCTGATGCTAAGTTTATCTCTGTCCTCATATCTGCTGCTTCTCATTACTTTCGACTTTCTTCGATTTACTCTCAGTCCACATTCTGTTATCGTTAGATTATACATTCCATTCAATAGATCATGCAATCCGTCTTCACTTTCGCTGGGGATAACAATGTCATCAGCGAACAGTATCATTGATATCCTTCCACCTTGAATTTTAATTCCACCGCTGAACCTATCTTTTAATTCCATCATTCCTTCTTCGATGTATAGATTGAATAGTAGGGACGAAAGACTACATCCCCATCAGCGAATAGTACCATTGATATCCTTCCACCTTGAATTTTAATTCCACCCCTGAACCTACCTTTTAATTCCATCATTCCTTCTTCGATGTATAGATTGAATAGTAGGGACGAAAGACTACATCCCTTCTTAATTCGAGCACTTCGTTCTTGTCCGTGCACTCTTAGTCATTACGAAAGCGTTCTTAAATTCGATCTGTGTGGCTAGGGACTGGAGATTGCCCAGAGGCGAAGGTAAATAATTCATTTAATAAATAAAATAATTTAACAGCAATAGCGTCTGTTACTGGAATATCTACATACTTTATTCTGATAAAACATAGTTGTGATATTAACACACTGTTGTTTCCATTTTCAAATAGAAACACAAATGTAGAATTCGTAAATGACCTTTTCCATTGGTGTAGCGCGACAGATTACAGCTTGAACCGATAAAATTATTAGATACACAATTGTGGATCAAACAGGTAAAAAATAGAAAATTTAAGGCGCTTTTGACGAAATTCCAATCATATCACACACAAATGCAAATAGACATTAAAATATGCAGCTATCAAACAAGTAATAACCGTTAGAACCATGTTAAAAGCTGGATAGGATTGATTGTCGAGGATATAAGGAACAAGTTAACCAGAGAGTGCCTTCCACGAAAAGAAATTTCCAACATCCGAAATTTAGTATTATTCAGTTTAATTTCCATTAACAGATACTGAGTGTAACAAATACTATGCATTAAAGGAACTTTGTAGAAAATACTTATGCTAGTTACAGCGTACAACGTAATTAACAATATCAAATTTTCTGTTGTTGAACTCCAGTTTTAATAATTTACTTGCAACTTTATTTTATCCACTTAGGTGAAGTATCTGTGCTAATAGACTAGGAACTCTTCAACGTAATTAGTCGAGTTAACGTTAGTCAAGAGTGATATTTCTACTGACTGTTAGTACACTGTTTATTAATGGTGATTGTCAATAAGTTTCATAGAAGCATGCTATTCGTACTGTAATAACACGCATTACAGAGAGTATTTTCAATGAAGTTATCAACTGGGTTGTGATAGCTCATGTAGTAAACCAATTCACCTAGTTTAATTTCGTATAGTAGTACGTTCTAACTCAATTAATTTCATTTCAGTGATGATGTTTACTTTGATTGCATCTCTTGTTCAAAGCCGTCGGAACCAGAGGTAGTAGCATTATTCAGCCCTATAGTTCATGTTCCACTTTCACCACAGCGAGCCTGAGTATACACAGTATGACAGTGTTATTGCACTCCTATAGCCTCGTTCAAATGTCCCCGTACCTTTTTTAGTTTACGTTAGACTAAGCGTTCACAGTCGATTAACATTATCGAGTACTTATTATTTGATGACTATTCGACATACTGCACATTTTTAGTCTAGCGTCTATGATGCATCAGTTTTTCTGGCTCTCAGGTGAAACAGTGGGTTGCGCGTCTGTGTCACTGTAGATGTCGAGCTCAATGAATTACAATGGATAATCGAAGATAGCTCCATCGATGAAGGACCGAAGCTGTACGACGCTCATTAATGTTCAGTTCTTCCTTGCAGGCGCTTAGGCACTAATCTTCGAGTAGACCACCTCACTTGCCGATTAGCATTCTTAGTGTAACCCATAACAACAAAAGACGTTGAGATGCAATCACATTGCACAGATCGCACTGACTTTGTGAGCAGATCACACCACGCCACGTCATAGTAGCCGTGTTGGAGAACTCAGGTCTACTGCTTTTAAAACTTAAAATGTCTTCAAGAAAATTCAATTTCAAGGGGTTCTTGAGATTGTAGTAACTGAATGTCACTTATTTACAGCGAGGTATTCTCGCCTTGCGACGATATCCTTGAGGGTGAGAGTCTGAAAAAAATAAAAGAAAACCAGCCATTAGTCGTACGCCCGTCACGTGAAAAGTAGGAAAGTGGAACTACAGCAGTAAAAATTGAATTCTTGACTTTATAGTAAATAAATTTCTACATTATCACTGTTTCTAGCTTTGTCACTCATAGAGCGCATCTGAGACGCTATAAGGAAACGCATACTTTATGTCAACCTCAATCCAGAATTCTGCACCACCTATCCATCACATGTGTATCAGATGTGGGAAGAACTTCCTCAAGATGATATTCGGAGGCTGTCTACTTCCACGGCTTAAAGAGTACCGAAGTGTATTTATGCCACATCTCATACTGATGTTTACGATGGATATTAGTTTTGAATGTATTTAAAGTTTAATTAATTGATACGAGACTTATAATAACATCTCCAACGAGTTTGATCAAGAGCGGACTAATGCTCCGTGGTAAAATACCCTCCCCTACCCTCCAGTCTATGTGTTTAAGAAATGTTCTTCTGGAGGAATTAAATTAGGAAATAATGCAGTAAGCTGCTATAACTGTTTGACTATTTAGGCAGGAAAGTAACTGATAACAGATGAAGTAGAGAGTATATAAAATGCCGACAGGTAGTACTAAGATTGTGAGAAAGATGACTTTGTTAACGTCTAACATAAATTTAATTGGTAGGAAGTCATTTGCGAAAGTTTTAATCTGGGGAGTAGCCTTGTGCTGAAGTGAAATGTGGACTATTAGCAGTTCAGTCAAGAACAGACTAGCGACATTTGAAAAGTGGTGCCAGAGAAAAGTGCTGAAGGTTACATTGGTAGATTTGACTAACTAATGAGGAGGTACTGAACAGATTTGAGGGAAAAAGAAATTTATGGAAAATCTTGACTAAGTGGTGGAGTCGGTTGATAGGACATATCCTCCACACTTGCCTCCAGTACCAAATATTAAATATATAACTATAATATAATAATATATAAATTCACTGTTATTTAATAATAGTGAATTTGGTACTGGAGGCAAGTGTGGAGGGTAATAAATTTACAGGGAGAGTTAGGTATGAATAGTGTAAGTATGTTCTGTAATTATTCCGAGATGAAGTGACTTTTACAAGATAGAATAACATGGCAACTTGTCTCCAACCAGTATTCAGTTTGGAGATACGCAACAACAACAACAATGACAACATAGTCATTAAGTTATACTGAAAATTGGCTTTTCCGCAGTTATCATCAGCTCCAGATGTAATTTAAGCAATTCTGGTGACAAACTCTCGTTATTCGTTTTGATATGTGAATGTCGCCGTAGTGGGCGAGCGGTTCTAGGCACTTCAGTCTGGAACAGCGCGACCGCTACGGTCGCAGGTTCGAATCCTGCCTCGGGCATGGATGTGTGTGATGCCCTTAGGTTAGTTAGGTTTAAGTACTTCTAGGAGACTGATGACCTCAGATGTTAAGTCCCATAGTGCTCAGAGCCATTTGAACCATTTGAATACAGAATCTCTTCAGAGATTTCTAACGAATGTCTTGAGAATTCTCTGGTTACCGGAAGGGATAGTGCATACCGCAGGCATTAATGTTCGACAGTACCGACGGGGGAACGTTGACTCAATTCTATTTTACGATCTCATCTATTAGTAAACTGTGCGGGAAGTTCGTCTCTTAGATTTCTGTAAAATTCGGACACTGAATACTTCGTCTACTGAATATGCGGCTTCAGCTGCAGATCGACGGCAGCTGCTATGACGATCAATGTTCTGATTTGAACAATATGCAGACTGAAGGTATACAGAGGACAGAGTCTACTTCGACAGTCACAAGGAAAGAAATGAGGAACTGTTTGGCCTACGTATTGACTCTAGAAAATGAAATGACTGTGACTCACTTTATCGCTCGACTTGTGTATCGCAACATTCGCTCAACTGCCTTATCAATAAACACATACCTGTACTGAAAGCCTACGTACGCGACAACAGAGTCTGTTTCATATTACGAGACTGAGCGTGAGTAATTCTCTGTATCATTATCTCTGCAGATGAAACACGAAAGCACTTCAAACCGAGTACGAGCTGATAGCAGACAAAATATCAGAATAATGACTCATATGTGGAAATACGAAATAAATGAATAAATGTTTAGGGAAAAAGTGAACACTAGTGAAAATTAGAGATATAAGAAAATAATTGTAAGCAAACGATACCAAAAACTCGGAAATAACAGCAAAAAAAAAAAATTAGAACAAAATACTAAATTTAGAAGGTTCTGAAAATAGAAAAAATAACAAAACATTGATGGAAGGAAGGGGAAAATCAACTCGGAGAGAAGATGAAGCCGGCCGTTGGTGGCCGAGCGGTTCTAGGCGCTTCAGTCTGGAACCGCGCGACCGCTACGGCCGCAGGCATGGATGTGTGTGATGTCTTTAGGTTAGTTAGGTTTAAGTAGTTATAGGTTCTAGGGGACTAATGACCTCAGAAGTTAAGTCCCATAGTGCTCAGAGCCATTTGAACCATTTGAGAAGATGAAGGAGTGTTGGAAAAACAGTATTTAAGAGAGAAGAGGAATTTTTCACTTGATTCTAGTTGTTCACTGCAGTGGGTCTTATACTGCACTTTTTAAATTTTTTAAAATTTTGGCTCTATTACAATAAACAATGATCTGCGCTATATTTGGACGCACTAGGATAAAGGGAAAGAGTGAACCTTACAACTCAGGAAATCATGAAAAAACAATCCATGTTCTTCATAATATATAACTTCCGCATAAAGGTTCATATATCACTTAATGTAGACAAGTTGGCTACTTCACGTTTCGTTAACTGAATTCTTTCTCATTTCAGAGATTGCATTGGTCGGATAACGTAAAGAGTCAACGATCAAAAGAGGGGGAGACAAAGGGCACAGCGAGGCGAGCCGGTCTCAGGGCAGACAGCAGTCCTTATATTTGTGTATCTTGTGCCCCATCTGACGCCAAAGCACCGTATTCGGATTATTTGGATTACCGTATCATTTCAAAGCTTTGTTGTTGTTGTGGTCTTTAGTCCTGAGACTGGTTTGATGCAGCTCTCCATGCTACTCTATCCTGTGCAAGCTTCTTCATCTCCCAATACCTACTGCAACCTACATCCTTCTGAATCTGCTTAGTGTATTCATCTCTTGGTCTCCCTCTACGATTTTTACCCTCCACGGTGCCCTCCAATGCTAAATTTGCGATCCCTTGATGCCTCAAAACATGTCCTACCAACCGATCCCTTCTTCTAGTCAAGTTGCGCCACAAACTTCTCTTCTCTCCAATCCTACTCAATACCTCCTCATTAGTTCCGTGATCTACCCACCTTATCTTCAGCATTCTTCTGTAGCACCACATTTCGAAAGCTTCTATTCTCTTCTTGTCCAAACTAGTTAGCGTCCACGTTTCACTTCCATACATGGCTACACTCCATACAAATACTTTCAGAAACGACTTCCTGACACTTAAATCTATACTCGATGTTAACAAATTTCTCTTCTTCAGAAACGCTTTCCTTGGCATAGCCAGTATACATTTTACATCCTCTCTACTTCGACCATCATCCGTTATTTTACTCCCTAAATAGCAAAACTCCTTTACTACTTTAAGTGTCTCATTTCCTAATCTAATTCCCTCAGCATCACCCGACTTAATTTGACTACATTCAATTATCCTCGTTTTGCTTTTGTTGATGTTCATCTTATATCCTCCTTTCAAGACACTGTCCATTCCGTTCAACTGCTCTTGCAAGTCCTTTGCTGTCTCTGACAGAATTACAATGTCATCGGCGAACCTCAAAGTTTTTACTTCTTCTCCATGAATTTTAATACCTACTCCGAATTTTTCTTTTGTTTCCTTTACTGCTTGCTCAATATACAGATTGAATAACATCGGGGAGAGGCTACAACCCTGTCTCACTCCTTTCCCAACCACTGCTTCCCTTTCATGCCCCTCGACTCTTATAAGTGCCATCTGGTTTCTGTACAAATTGTAAATAGCCTTTCGCTCCCTGTATTTTACCCCTGCCACCTTCAGAATTTCAAAAGAGAGTATTCCAGTTAACATTGTCAAAAGCTTTCTCTAAGTCTACAAATGCTAGAAACGTAGATTTGCCTTTTCTTAATCTTTCTTCTAAGATAAGTCGTAAGGTTAGTATTGCCTCACGTGTTCCAACATTTCTACGGAATCCAAACTGATCTTCCCCGAGGTCCGCTTCTACCAGTTTTTCCATTCGTCTGTAAAGAATTCGCGTTAGTATTTTGCAGCTGTGACTTATTAAACTGATAGTTCGGTAAATTTCACATCTGTCAACACCTGCTTTCTTTGGGATTGGAATTATTATATTCTTCTTGAAGTCTGAGGGTATTTCGCCTGTCTCATACATCGTCCTCACCAGATGGTAGAGTTTTGTCATGACTGGCTCTCCCGAGGCCATCAGTAGTTCTAATGGAATGTTGTCTACTCCCGGGGCCTTGTTTCGACTCAGGTCTTTCAGTGCTCTGTCAAACTCTTCACGCAGTATCTTATCTCCCATTTCGTCTTCATCTACATCCTCTTCCATTTCCATAATATTGTCCTCAAGTACATCGCCCTTGCCTAAACCCTCTATATACTTCTTCCACCTTTCTGCCTTCCCTTCTTTGCTTAGAACTGGGTTGCCATCTGAGCTCTTGATATTCATAAAAGTGGTTCTCTTCTCTCCAAAGGTCTCTTTAATTTTCCTGTAGGCAGTATCTATTTTACCCCTAGTGAGACAAGCCTCTACATCCTTACATTTGTCCTCTAGCCATCCCTGCTTAGCCATTTTGCACTTCCTGTCGATATCATTTTTGAGACGTTTGTATTCCTTTTTGCCTACTTCATTTACTGCATTTTTATATTTTCTTCTTTCATCAATTAAATTCAATATTTCTTCTGTTAGCCAAGGATTTCTATTAGCCATCGTCTTTTTACCTACTTGATCGTCTGCTGCCTTCACTACTTCATCCCTCAGAGCTACCCATTCTTCTTCTACTGTATTTCTTTCCCCCATCCCTGTCAACTGTTCCCTTACGCTCTCCCTGAAACTCTCTACAACCTCTGGTTCTTTCAGTTTATCCAGGTCCCATCTCCTTAAATTCCCACCTTTTTGCAGTTTCTTCAGTTTCAATCTGCAGTTCATAACCAATAGATTGTGGTCAGAATCCACATCTGCCCCAGGAAATGTCTTACAATTTAAAACCTGGTTCCTAAATCTCTGTCTTACCATTATATAATGTATCTGATACCTTTTAGTATCTCCAGGATTCTTCCAGGTATACAACCTTCTTTTATGATTCTTGAACCAAGTGTTAGCTATGATTAAGTTATGCTCTGTGCAAAATTCTACAAGACGGCTTCCTCTTTCATTCCTTCCCCCCAATCCATATTCACCTACTATGTATCCTTCTCTCCCTTTTCCTACTGACGAATTCCAGTCACCCATGACTATTAAATTTTCGTCTCCCTTCACTACCTGAATAATTTCTTTTATCTCGTCATACATTTCATCTATTTCTTCATCATCTGCAGAGCTAGTTGGCATATAAACAA
The DNA here is from genome assembly GCF_023864345.2 of Schistocerca serialis cubense. Classification (NCBI taxonomy): domain Eukaryota; kingdom Metazoa; phylum Arthropoda; class Insecta; order Orthoptera; family Acrididae; genus Schistocerca; species Schistocerca serialis. Next base: position 430,269,404 of record NC_064646.1, read on the forward strand.
AGCTTTATACATCTCATATTGTCACTTGTGACATACCTATTGTGGCTTTACAAAAACTCACTCTGCCCGTCTTTCATCCCGGTCATCTGCTGAATGAAAAACTAAAATGGTCAATGCACTGAAAAATGAGGCACGACAGTCTGACACAAATATTTAAAGGGCTGATGCAGGAATCGATCAAATTTCAGAAATGACCAATAATTGGGATGAACAGTTTCATAATTTTTAACATTTTTATGCGGCGACAGCAACTGATGTTGTTTATATAAGAACATACAGCCTACAGTTGCAGGTTAACTTTATCGTTTACCTAGGTTTCAACGTTAGTAATAACGTCTTCTTCAGAATGGGGCTCGTCGTGTGACGAGGCCCATACAACGGGCTTAAAGTGAATTTGCTACAGCTTCTTTTATATAAGTGACAAAACCTTATGGTTGACTGTTTTAGGCAAACATTTAAATAATATTTTATGTTCTGAAGAAGACGTTATTACTAACGTTGAAACCTAGGTAAACGATAAAGTTAACCTGCAACTGTAGGCTGTATATTCTTATATAATGAACAATTTGTTTCTAAGGAAATAGGACAGTTGAGTACTCAGTTCTTTAAGACACACACTTCGAATTAGCGTATAAATTAAGACATTTAGCTGTCAAACTGAAAGTAGTAAACTGTGATGAATTATTTGCAAATAAATAAATAAATATAAAAGAAGAGACAGACAGAGAGAAGCAGAAGGAATATCTTATTCTGTTAGTATCCAAATACATAGTTTCCTTGAGAATAAAAAATGATTTCATCACAGAAAAATAATTTTTAAAATGAAATCTCATTTCTCACCGTATTTGCCTCACAGACGCTGTACTCATTGGGTTTCATTAGTTTCATATATCATGTTCCCGTCGTATTGGTCAACCAACTAAATCTGTACAACATTTTAAGTGTTAAAAAGTGAATAAGAATTTTATGGATTTTTTCGTTTTTCTCCAAGTATAAGGACCCAAGGCACACCTTCCCGGGGACGAAATTGCACACAGTTCTTTTCTGTGCAACGAAACCGAACAGGAGGGTAGGATTAACAAATAATCAGTCTCGGGAAATAAGAGTCAATGTTACGATGGAGAAATTAAATAGTAATGAAGATAACCTTTTTAAGAATTGATGAAAACTCAAAACCAGGAAAAATCACCTTTCTGAAATTTACCGAGGAAACACAAAAGATCAGTCAGTCACTGTGTAAGAGACAAGTAGGTGTGCAAAATCAGCATGAGTCTTACGATTTCACGCCTGTATTCCTTGTTGTGGTCTTCACTTTCCCAGCTAGACTGTCCTGCGCAAGTCCCGTAGCTACTGCAACATAGACCACCTTGAATGTGCTCATTCTCGTCAAACTTTGGACCCCCTTTACAATTTCAATCGTCTATATATCCCTTCATTATCAAAGTAACTAATGATTGACGCCTCAAGATATGTTGTGTTGAGCTATCCCTTATTCTGAACAAGTCTGCCTTAACTTTATTTCCTCCATGATTCATTTGAGCACTTCTTCATCGGTTATCGAACCTACACATCTAACTTTCAGTATTTTTCAGCAACAGCACGGTTCAAAAGCTGCAGTTCTCTTCTGGAATGTAGAGTTTCCATCTTTCACATGCATATATGGCTACACTGCGGACAAATACTCAGTAATAAACATTGTAACACATAAATTTGTATTCTTGGTGACAATGCCCCCTTTTTCTGAAACGATTTTATTGTTTTTCATAATATGCTTTCTATAAGTTGTTTATTGTTGCCGTCGTCTGGTATATTGTTGTCCAGTTAGTAGAACCGGTGAACTACATCTCATTTCCTCATTCCCTCTTTTGACTTATTGATGTTCACTTTAGAAACAATTTTCAAGAAATTATCTTTTCTTTCGGTTGATGTACCAGGTCCTTTGCAGTCTCTGACAATTACAATATCATCAGCAAACCTAAATAGCAGTCCTGTCGAATGTGAGCAGTGATTATAAGACAGTCTCTACTCGGATAAGTAACATGCCACGGTTTTATAGAGCTATATATTTTTGACTCCAAAGACCTCACCATGTAATATTCGCTGAAGATGATCATATGACTGAAACCAGTTTCAAAAAATAAAATAGAAAATACAGCATCTTAGTTTTTAATTCTTTTCCCTACAAATGGGTTGCTTTTCTAAATTTCTTCTTGATTTTCTTCACTCTTTGTTGAATATACAGGTCGAACAAATGGGAGACAGGCTAAGCCCTATCCCATTTCATCTCTTATGCCTACAATCTGGTTTCTGTACAAGTTGTAAATAGCTTTTGTTTGATTGTATTTTATGAGTGATAACTTCAGTATTTCAATGAGTACAGCCCCTTTACCATTGTAAAGAGCTGTTATAAATCTACAAATGCTAGAAATGGTTAATCTTGTTCATTCCATCTTTCCAGATACATCATAGGGTCAGTATTGCCTCTACTGCACCTACGTTTCTTCTGATGCACCTACATTTTTACTGATCTCACCGGGGTCGGATTCTACCAGTCGTCCAAATCTGTACTCCATACGACTATTAATTAAATTTCATTACGACAGGCAGATTTTAAATACTTGGAGAAGTACATGATACACACTGTGCTGTCTTACGAAACATCAATACTATTAGTGCCAGAGTTGTAGCGTGTCTCCTGTGTTATTCAATGGCGTAAATATTGAGCAAACAGTAAAGTAAAGCGAGGAGAAATTTGGCAAAAACAAATTAAAGTTCAGGGAGAAGTAACGAAACTTTAAGGTTTGTTGATGGCATTGTAGTCGTGACAAAGACGGGAGAGGACGTGGGAGATCATTTGAATGGAACTGATTACGTCTTGAAAATATGTTGTTATTGCTGCTGTAGTCTTCAGTTAGAAGAGGCAGCTGCTCAGAACTGCAGTCTATATCAATTTGAACCTTCTTACTTTTGTAATGTCTTGATTTCCCAGTACAATCTTTAGCCGTTGCAATTTATTCCGTTATTAAATTGACGATTCCTTCATGTTTCAAGAACTGTTTTATTAACCTATCCTTTCATTTACTCAACTTTTGTCAAAAATTAGTTCTACCCGCTCATTAGTTGTCCGATCCACATGTCTAATCTTCAACACCCACTTATAGCACCACATCTTAGAAGCTACTATTGTTTTTTTGCCTGGTTTATATTATAGTATGAATACTTAAAAAGTGAAAACAAGTTGATATAATATAGAATTAAATCAGACGATGTTGAAGGAACTAGATTAGGAAAGTACACATGTATTTGTGCAGATAAAATAAATGTAGACAGGTGATATAGAGAGGATATAAAATGCAGACTGAAAGTATCAAAGAAACAGCGTTTCTTGGAAAGAGAAATATAAGAGAGGTAACACGTATTTGAGACTTAGGGTGTATTTTCATAAACCATGAATGAGAAACAGCCGGCTGGAGTGGCCAAGCGGTTCTAGGCCCTACAGTCTGGAGCCGCGCGAACACTACGGTCGCAGGTTCGAATCCTGCCTCGGGCATGGATGTGTGTGATGTCCTTAGGTTGGTAAGGTTTAAATAGTTCTAAGTTCTAGGGGACTGATGACCTCAGAAGTTAAGTCCCATAGTGCTCAGAGCCATTTGAACCATTTTTTTTTTTTTTGATGAGAAACAGTATAGATCTGAGGAGAATAGGTCTCTTGAAATGTTGTGCTACAGATGAATATGAAATTAGGTGGGTAGATCAAGTAAATAATCAAGAGATACTGAACCGATTTAGGGAAAAAAGAATTTTTTTGGTGCAACTTGACGAAAAGGATAGTTCTGTTGAGAGGACACATCCTGAGACTTCATGGGAAGCTCATTTCAGTAATTGAGTAAAGTGTGGAGTGTAGGAGTGTGTAGAGGGAAATCAAGAGTCGTGTACAGTCAGTTCAAGCGGATGTAAGCTGCAGCAGTAATGTAGGGAAGATGAGACCAGTATGGGAAAGACGAGTGTGGTGAGATGCATCACTCTCCGGGCGGGAGACCACAACGGTGTTTTGCTGGATGCTCGAGGAAGCTTACGCACCAGGACGAGCTTCTCGGGGCTGAAGCACTTCTCTATTTTCATCTGCAAGCCGTCCTCGTAGTCCTGGACGTGGCAGTGCGTCGTAGGGCCCACTGCCGTGATGACGCTGCGGATCTTGACACCGTTGTACGCCACCTGGTCGAAGGGCTCGCCCAGCCGGTACGAGAAGGACTCCTTCCAGTCGCCCGTCTGCGAGGTCTGCGTGAAGCGGTCGCCCTCCACCGTCAGCATGAACGTCGAGTCCAGCGTCACCGCGTTCCGGATCACCTCCAGGTCGTGGATGCCTGCAACAGCCGGATGACTCACACTCACGCCCACAGTCACAGCAGACGATCGGATTACAGGCCGTAGCGCAGGTACTAGGTAGGCGGAACAAGTAAAATGACTAGGAAAGTGTTTCATGCGCCCCATCCTTGGGAACCCGTATTACATCATCAGCGTCACGGGCGAGTTGCCTGCCTTAAGATGCGTGAAATACTCTGATCTAAAAAAGTTGAGAGCCAGATAGATAAAGTAACGTAAAATATTAACTACTCGGCTAAAATGATTGAAAGTGCAGGAGCATATAGCCAGAAATCTCCCAATCGTACACAAACAGTTGGACGTCACATGACGTGTGATTAGCGTGAGTATAGCGCCATATGGACCAGGTCCCACAATACGAGGCGGCTGCATGAACGGAAAAGATAGTACGTTTCAATCAGCGAACAGTTACGGAGCACTGTCGTGATGTTTTTCATTATAAATTGGGCCATAGACAACATTTGTATGAAATTTCCTGGCAAATTAAAACTGTGTGCCGGACCGAGAAGCACGACTGACGCCCCATCCTCACAGCTTTAAATCCGCCAGTACCTTGGCTCTTACCTTCCAGACTTCACAGAAGCTCTCCTGCGAACCTAGCAGAACTAGCACTCCTGGAAGAAAGGATATTGCGGATACATGGCACAGCCACAGCCTGGGGGATGTTTTTAGAATGAAATTTTCACTCTACAGCGGAGTGTGCGCTGATATGAAACTTCCTGGAAGATTAAAACTGTGTGCCGAACCGAGACTCGAACTCGGGACGTGGGGCGTGAGTCGTGCTTGGGTAGCTCAGTTGGTAGAGCACTTGCCCGCGAAAGGCAAAGGTCCTGAGTTCGAGTCTCGGTCGGGCACACAGTTTTAATATGCCAGGAAATTTCATATCAGCGCACACTCCGCTGTAGAGTAAAAATTTCATTCTAGAAACTTTTGTATGATTTGTTTCAGGGAATAAGAACGGATTCGGACGGTTGCAAGTCAGGTGTTTGTTGTTGTTCACCGCATTGTTTCACGTGCATGGGGGAAGGGGGAGGAGGGGTGACTTCCGAACCATAGACACTGCTGCCGGAAGGAGAGGAAGTGGTCGACCACAGTCACCTACACCAGCATATGACTGCTGCATCTTGCAACAGGCAAGAAAGCACCGGCATCCAACAGTGGGAGCAATTGGAACCACTTTATCAGAACTGCAAAGCACACAATCTCAGGCTCCACAGGAGGACGGCGACTGCGTTGGGGTGGTCACTTTGCTCAATTACCAGTACGCTGTGTACCGTTGAGGTTCGCACATCGGAGGCGCCGTCTGCCATAGTACCAAGAGCATAGGCGCTGCTCCGACGAGGAGTGCGGTGGGGTGCTCTCCGCGGGTGAGAGCGTACTCCATCTGAATGGTAATTCTGAAAGTACCTTCATATGGCGAGATATGGGATCAGATAATGCATCAAGGAACATTGTCTAACTTGACAAAGACTTACTGACTTCCAAATCTTTGAACGCGATAACTCACCTGTCAACGTTATTGTGACACACCACTCCTTCCCAAAGTGCGCCTTTTTAGGGCTACGTTCAGCCCTGACCTCGTTTTTATGGATGAGTTACCAGATCGAATAGTGCAGGTGGAGGAATTCTTCGAACGAGAGGATATTCGGCGAATGGCTTTGTATTCCAGTTCCCACCGACTTAAATTTCATCGGGCATATGTGTGCTAAGATGAGGGGAAGTATTACAGCACTCTCACATGCAACAAAGATCATCCAGCAGTTATCAATCCAGCATGGGAGCTCACTGCAAAACATGCACTGCTCCTCGTGGTGAGCACACACCCTCTAAAGAACCGTGTCTCGCCGTTTGTAACGCCTAGAGGATGATCATAAATTGCGGCGACTTCGGTTTAGTTACAGTCTTTGAAAATAGGGTCACTTCTGTTCCTCTCATTACTTGTTTCTTTCATTTACCTTCTCTACTGCATTCTCACAGTTCCTCCTATGTATGGCGCAAGTTTCATCAGGCTTTGTTACTTGACAGTAACAAATCATACAGTATACGATAAATCGCACAAGTCTAAGGATTGTCAATTCGACTAAATACCTAGGAATTACAATAACGAGAAACTTAAATTGAAAGACCACATAGATAATATTGTGGGGAAGGCTGCGCTTTGTTGGCAGAACACTTAGAAGATGCGACAAACCCACTAAAGAGATAGCCTACATTACGCTTGTCCGTCCTCTGCTGGAATACTGCTGCGCGGTATGGGATCCTTACCAGGTAGGATTGACGTAGGAAATCGAAAAAGTGCAAAGAAGGGCAGCTCGTTTTCGTGTTATCGCACAATAGGGGTGAGAATGTCACTGATTATACCCGAGTTGGGGTGGCAGTCACTGAAACAAAGGCTATCTTCTTTGCGGCGAGGTCTATTTATGAAATTTCGATCACCAGCTTTCTCTTCCGAATGCATAAACATTTTGTTGACACCCACCTACTTAGGGAGCAATGATCATCATAATAAAATAAGAGAAATCAGAGCTCGAACGGAAAGGTTTAGGTGTTTCTTTTTCCCACGCGCCATTCGAGAGTGGAATGGTAGAGAAGAAGTATGAAAATAGTTCGATGAACCCTCTGCCAGGCCTAAGTGTGAATTTCAGAGTAACCATGTAGATGTAGATCATACAAAAGCTACTTTCGTTCTTACGTCTTTCACGCCAGTGTATTTTTCCTCATTAGCTTTATTTTTCTCACCCTGCATACTGTTATCTATTTTGTCGAACAAAAATTCCTTCTTTTACACTAAGTGCAACGTCCTTAACATGCTTATTTTGTTTTCTCTGAAGCCATTGTAACTGTCAACGATTTAATTTAATGGTGTACCAGCCGGCCGCGGTGACAGAGCGGTTCTAGGCGCTTCAGTAAGGAATCACGCTGCTGCTATAGTCGCAGGTTCGAATCCTGCCTCGGGCATGGACGTGTGTGATGTCCTTAGGTTAGTTAGGTTTAAGTAGAAGTCTTGGGGACTGATGACCTCAGATGTTAAGTCCCATAGTGCCTAGAGCCATTTGAACCATTTGTACCATTTGGTTAATTCTTTCGACATTTAAGGTTTCCGGTGGTTTACGGAAATAATTACAGTATTTCACATCAGAATGGCTTATAATAAGTAACACCACCACCATTTCTGTAACTCTTGACATTTCCACTAACCGTCTGACATCGAGTTATTAAAGAACAGTGTTATTTATAAACTTCCTGGCAGATGATAACTGTGTGGAAACCCGTCCTTGATCCCTTGTTTTTTGCGGGCAACGATTTAATGAATTCAATTAGCCAGGTACTCTTCCCAACGTCGCCTTCACTGCATCACGTCTGCCATGTACCTCTCTCCCACTTTCCCTGTTTCGCAGAAGCTTACTGGCATATCTCGCTGGATTAGCATTCCTGGAAGAACGATTACCGCGTACGAGTGGCTTAGCCATGGCCTTTAGCTTCTTTCCAGAGAGAATCTTTCATTCTGTAACAAAGTTTTCTTTGCTTTGATAGTTTCCCACAGATTAAAATAAAGAAACGATTTCTTTAAATGACAGGTATGTTGTAACTCGTCCTTGATATTCCGGGACGGGGTTCAGGACTCAGTGCACATGTTCTATATGGCACAGATGTGAGGATGTTGCTGGTCATGGCCGAGCGGTTCTAGGCGCTTCAGTCCGGAACCGCGCTGCTGCTACGCTCGCAGGTTCGAATCCTGCCTCGGGCATGGATGTGTGTGATGTCCTTAGGTTAGTTAGGTTTACGTAGTTCTGCGTTCTAGGGGACTGATGACCTCAGATGTTAAGTCCTACAGTGCTCAGAGCCATTTGAACTACGGTGTACCAGCTTATAGCTTAATAGCAAGCTGTATTTCTTTCAGTAGTTTAAACCACTAGCCTTTCAAGATGTCACACTCACCACGAGTAAGTAGACAGTGGTTCGCCCTTACTGCACCCCAGAAAGGTATGGTTACCTCTTCCACTAGCTGCTCTTTACAGAAAGTTTCCTCTCCACAACGCTGTCGTTGTGGTCTTCGGCGTATAGCTGGCAAGAGACCGCTACCAAGTTGCTACCAGCCCCGACGCTTGTTGTGTCAAGAATGTAATATGAAGATCTCTACAGACAAGACGATAGTAATGGTATGGATAACAGTCAAAACATCTAAGATCTCAAATTGCAATTTACAGTGAGACAAAAGAAATTAAGTTGTTTCAACTGTTTTGGAAACCAAACTAGTTATGTACAACATTAGGGGGTAGATAAAAAGCTATCAAAATGGCTCTGTAAGTTTCATAATGTAAGCTGAACTTTAAAAAATAAGATAAGAATGAATTAATCTTACATTTTGTAAAACTATGGCAGCCTCCTGTACTATACTGCAGTTAAATATGGTCACTTGCGCAACGACACAGAAATAAGATTCAAGCATATGACTTGAGATTCCTAAAAACTGGGGAATAATGTGCAATAATATAAAATAAAAAACTAGAGATCGTAGGAATCAACTAAAGCTTGAACCAATAAATGATATAAAGGATGAATAAAGATAAATTGAAGGTCGATATAGAAGGACCAGAGTGGTCTTCGTTACAACAAGCCATGACCTATGTACCATGTGGAAGACCCACAATTACTGACGAGATGTCACGCCTATTTTTCCAAAATGAACATGATACTGATGATTCTCGATCTAGAAAAACATTTGGCAACTTAGTGGTCGAAGGTGTATGGAATCCTTCTAATAATGGATGTACGCTGTAGGGAAAAGAGAAGATAAAGAATATTTCTAATGTGTGTTCCCATATTCTTATGGGAATTCCATTTTCATTCTCTGTTTCCTGGATATAGACGTCTGTATGAGACTCGGCCCGCTATAGAACTTCGTCTCTTTTCAGCCGAATATCTGGCGAACTAGTGTGGGGCCGTAGTCTCCAGGTGGAAATAAATTGAAGGGAATTAGCAGTTCCTTCATTCGCACCACAAACAGAAGACATCTCCTGAAAAAGTTTTTAGGTTGCTATTTGTATAACTTAGTCTATTAGATTTTAACAATACTTATTTTTAACAACTTATTTTTAAACAATTTACCAATTTAAAGAGTGAATTTTCTTGTCCCATTAGTATCACTTGTTTACATTTGATGCTATCTAACTTCTTTACTATAGTCCACAATGTCGCTCCTCGGCATGAACTGGGAGACTGAATTTGTAATAATAACTACATACCCAATTTACCACATTAGGCGTCCAATTACGAAAAATGTTTTCTCAAAAGATGGTTAGCTAATATAACAAAACCCTCCTCCAAATTTTGTGTTTCGAGGAAGCTGACCGTTGATTCTTAGATTTTATCATGTTACTGCCCCAAAACAACATTGATACCTATTTCAGCCTCTTCGAGATTGAATTTTATTAAATTAATAAATGACAATAATAATAATAATAATAATCTATACTACTACACATAGTCAAATCATTCTTTAATATTGCTAGAAAAACCCTTGAAAAGCTATTGACTGATTTTCTAAATGTATTTGGTATATAAATACATATACATTGCATAAAGGGGAAAGGTTGTTATCAAAATTCTCGAAAAGTTCTTGACTGATATACTTCAAATTTCTACATGATACTCCAGTGAATGTTCATACATACATATGCTACACATTTTTTCGAAACTATTAAACGTTGTTACTTAAAATACCGAAACCTTCTTGCCTCATTTAGTTCAGATTTTTACACAAGCATCATTGCAAGTGACGCGATACGTAACATAAATTATTTATCAAACAGTCGCCACCCTGTTCCACCCTATTCTATTACACAGGAATTATTCTTGATGAGGAGCAACAAAAGGTGATGCATGGAACCACAGTAAAAGTTGTGGAAGTTGAATTTAGTTATCACACAACGCTCAAATAATACTATCATTTCAGAATCTCGTGAAAACATAGTACACTGTTCTCTTCACTGAGCAAACAGTTTCCATAGTCACTGACACTTACACGCTATAAGTTGTTTGGTTTGATCATTTTCTCTCCATTATATCAGATAGTATCGTATATAGGAGTTTTTCTGAAATTAAAAAGAGTGGTTCAAATGGTTCAACTGGCTCTGAGCACTATGGGACTTAACATCTGTAGTCATCAGTTCCCTAGAACTACTTAAACCTAACTAACCTAAGGACATCACATACATCCATACCCGAGGCAGGATTCGAACCTGCGACTGTACCTGTCACGCGGTTCCAGACTGAAGCGCCTAGAACCGCACGGCCACACCGGCCGGCTTAAAAAGTGTGTTTTAGCTAAGAAGAAAATGAATCGAAGGCCTGTTATTAGTATGGAATTCCTGCTCTGGTGTCCATGTATATTTACTTTTGTGAATATAGATCGTTTCAAATATAAATCGTTTCAAATGTTATTAAATGTAAACTGTCGACATAATAACGATTTAATGCCATGCAACTGTGTCTGTAATAGACTTCGAACAGAACTGTAAGTTTTAAATAATAAATCCGAGTTTTTAAAACCGAAGTTGAAAAGCTAATTTTTGGCATGCTCCTATTAGTGTGCAGTGGAATTCCTCCTAATGGTTTCTGGGCCTTTCGATGTATCACGTTACTCATTTCTATAGAAGATCTCATATCTTTCGTTTTAGTACCTATCCTACTGTTTACATCAACTTTGTCTCAGTTACCTATGTTTTATAAATAGCTAAAAATTTACTTTACGTATTTTATTGATATGACCGTTTCAGCCAAAATAGTCTATCTTCAGTCACTGCCATCAACTGGTGCCCGTAGTCAAAACAAAGTTCAACTCGGTTTTGACGACATACATCAGGTGTTGTTAGTGGGAGATATCCCATTTTGAGTTCAACTACACTCCTGGAAATGGAAAAAAGAACACATTGACACCGGTGTGTCAGACCCACCATACTTGCTCCGGACACTGCGAGAGGGCTGTACAAGCAATGATCACACGCACGGCACAGCGGACACACCAGGAACCGCGGTGTTGGCCGTCGAATGGCGCTAGCTGCGCAGCATTTGTGCACCGCCGCCGTCAGTGTCAGCCAGTTTGCCGTGGCATACGGAGCTCCATCGCAGTCTTTAACACTGGTAGCATGCCGCGACAGCGTGGACGTGAACCGTATGTGCAGTTGACGGACTTTGAGCGAGGGCGTATAGTGGCCATGCGGGAGGCCGGGTGGACGTACCGCCGAATTGCTCAACACGTGGGGCGTGAGGTCTCCACAGTACATCGATGTTGTCGCCAGTGGTCGGCGGAAGGTGCACGTGCCCGTCGACCTGGGACCGGACCGCAGCGACGCACGGATGCACGCCAAGACCGTAGGATCCTACGCAGTGCCGTAGGAGACCGCACCGCCACTTCCCAGCAAATTAGGGACACTGTTGCTCCTGGGGTATCGGCGAGGACCATTCGCAACCGTCTCCATGAAGCTGGGCTACGGTCCCGCACCATGAAGCTGGGCTACGGTCCCGCACACCGTTAGGCCGTCTTCTGCTCACGCCCCAACATCGTGCAGCCCGCCTCCAGTGGTGTCGCGACAGGCGTTAATGGAGGGACGAATGGAGACGTGTCGTCTTCAGCGATGAGAGTCGCTTCTGCCTTGGTGCCAATGATGGTCGTATGCGTGTTTGGCGCCGTGCAGGTGAGCGCCACAATCAGGACTGCATACGACCGAGGCACGCAGGGCCAACACCCGGCATCATGGTGTGGGGAGCGATCTCCTACACTGGCCGTACACCACTGGTGATCGTCGAGGGGACACTGAATAGTGCACGGTACATCCAAACCGTCATCGAACCCATCGTTCTACCATTCCTAGACCGGCAAGGGAACTTGCTGTTCCAACAGGACAATGCACGTCCGCATGTATCCCGTGCCACCCAACGTGCTCTAGAAGGTGTAAGTCAACTACCCTGGCCAGCAAGATCTCCGGATCTGTCCCCCATTGAGCATGTTTGGGACTGGATGAAGCGTCGTCTCACGCGGTCTGCACGTCCAGCACGAACGTTGGTCCAACTGAGGCGCCAGGTGGAAATGGCATGGCAAACCGTTCCACAGGACTACATCCAGCATCTCTACGATCGTCTCCATGGGAGAATAGCAGCCTGCATTGCTGCGAAAGGTGGATATACACTGTACTAGTGCCGACATTGTGCATGCTCTGTTGCCTGTGTCTATGTACCTGTGGTTCTGTCAGTGTGATCATGTGATGTATCTGACCCCAGGAATGTGTCAATAAAGTTTCCCCTTCCTGGGACAATGAATTCACGATGTTCTTATTTCAATTTCCAGGAGTGTAGATGTTGACGACGCGCAGCAATTGATACCAATGACAAATTTCCCACCATACATACTTTAGATCTGTAGATGGCCTACTTAGGTTAGAATCAGAGTCGATAATGAATTGTAGAGAATTTTAGAGATGAAAATTTCTTCCAAAGGAAAGATATGAACTGGCTTCTTCTGCGCTGAGTGGATCGTTGCTGTACTATTATACTCCAAAGGACTCAGTTTCAGAGGTGGGTAGGGACCCTGATCTGTGTCATGGCATTAGCACAACTATAACGAATCACAATATAAAAAAAGTAAACAGATAGAGGGGAGATTAAAAACTGTATTGTGCCTCATTCTTCTCCATTCTGAGAACAACGAGCAGTCGATGACTTTTGTAAAATGGGCAAGAATAAGGATAGCACTATATGCGAATAGTCCACTACAGTTCACCTGGTGAGTGTGTGTGTGTGTGTGTGTGTGTGTGTGTGTGTGTGTGTGCGTGTGCGTGTTCGAGTCAGATTCAGCAGTTCACAACAGGATGCACGTACCTGCCTCTGAGCACTTTTACAGTAACTGATAAGGGGATATCAAAGTCCCAGGAAGTGTATCAGCACTTTGAGATTGCGATACCGATATGATAAGGGTCTCATAGCCGACAGGTGACACAGCACAGCTTAAAGCCAGGCCTTTACGTCACAGTTCCGAGAATGATAGTGCAGTCTTGCTTACAATACGAAACTGTAATGCCTGTGTTGTTAAAAACTACGATGTAATGTTCCTTCGGACATCCATGCATGTCCAAAGGAACATTACTTTGTACTTCTTCGTAGCACAGGCACCGCAATTCCATATTTATCGGCCGATATCGGACCTGCTACTCAAAATGTCCCTCCTCTATGAGGGTAACATTAATGGGGTTTACGAGTACAGGTAATACAGATGAACGACCACTTAAGTACGTTTGGGTCTGGCCGTAGTCGTGATCGGACAAACGTTCGTGTGAATCGAGGAATCCGTGTTCGAATACCGGTCTTGCACAAATTTTCACTGTCGTTATTCCATTATATAGCTGGAGGTGCTTCATATTCGCAACTGCCAATACATTTCATGTCTTGCTCACAAACGTTTACTATAGTCTTGAGCAACAATATCACTTGACATAATTTCCTTATTCTACGCTAATTGAACTAACACAAAGCTCTACGAAGGTCATTATTTTCATCACGGCAGCGGCAACAGCAACCGTTACGAAATTGTCACGAATGAAAAACAGCCCACAGTAGCACTAAATTATGTTTATTTTAAACAGTATGAGTATAACAGAGGTAGTGGCGGAGGACATACGGTGCCATATGTAATTTTACTGAGGCTTATGCCTGTTGAAGTTATTTTATTGGTCTTGAAGCAGCCGCTGGAGTAAGAGCTTTTTCATTTATTTGTGTATATGACTTCTGAAGAATGCTGTATTATTATATTAGAAACAATGGTAAAGGCTTAAAATAAACATAATTTAGAGCAACTGTGGGCTGTTTTTCACTCGTGAGTCTACGAAGGTCACCTTCCTCTGCAAACAGCGTCTTCGACTAGTAATCTAACCATCCAGGGTCCGTGATTCGATTCCCATTGCTGATTAAATTTTGAAAAGAAGAAAAAGTATCATAAGCAGTGGCGACCCAGGAATTACAGTATAAGTAGTTGTCAAAGAAGGTGGAGACGTGAACAGATGATCAGAGCAGTCTGTATCCCTTGGGGTGGGAAACTGCCTCAAAGTGCAGAAGAATTAGCAATGATCAAAGGCATAAAGATGCAGAAATCAATAGAAATCACTGCTTTAGGGACTCGTGAACTGTATCCACAGGATACCTGTCCTGTAAATAAAACAGTGTCATCATGAGCTCTGCATTGGTGAAAGATTCGGGATTTTTATCCGATTCGGATCTCCTGGAATAAGAAAGCTAAGCAGTGGAAGAAGAAATGGCTGTCGGATGGACTGATGCAGCTTATAGAGACGTACAATGAAATTAAAAGGAAAGGTGTCAACAATAAAAGTGCAAGGGGAATATCACTATTAAATGCAGAGGAGACAGTGGATAGATGAAATGGGCACACTGAAAGCCTCTACGTTGATAGGAACTGATGACGTGATAAAAGGAGGTAGGAGAATCGTTAGTGGAGCACAGGGGATCCAGTGTTTGCGTCACAATTTAACAGGGCTGTGGGAGATCTGCGAGTAAGTAAGACGGAACGCTGAGATAACAGTCCTTTCGGAATTCCTGAAATCTTTGGGAGTGGGGGGGGGGGGGGGGGGTATCCAAATGACTATTGAAGTAGCTTTGTGGAATCTATGAATCCGGTGACTAACAGAATTTCAAAAACATGTTACACTCTGCACACAATCCCCAACATAGCAAGTGCAGGTCAGTTCGAGAACTATCACACAATCACCTTAACATCTGAAGCAACATTTAGGTACAGAAGAGTGAGAAAGAAAATGATGATTTGTTAGGTGACAGTCAATTTGGTTTTAGAAACGACAGAGGTACCAGAAAGGTGCTTCGGATATTGCTCTTGATAATGAAAGAATGACTTAAGAACTATCGACACACATTCTTAAGTTCTGCCAGTCTACAAAAAGCGTTACACAATATAAGATGCTGCAAAATTTTCGAGATTCTCGTGAAAATATATGTAATCTGTAGGGAAGGACTAAGATGAAGGGTGAACAATAAGACTGGAAGACCAAGGACGAAGACTTGAAAGAGTATGAGGCAGAGATGCAATGTTTCCCCTCCACTTCTCAGACTACAAATTGAAGAAACAATTACGCAAATTTTTAAAAAAGGGTTTTGGAATGCGCTTAAAATTCAGAGTGAAAGAATATCAATGGTAAGATTCGCTGATAACATTACTATCTTCAGTGAAAAGGAAGAAGATAAGTCGGACATACTGAATACAACGAACATTCTAATGAGCACACGCTGTGGATTGACAGTAATCAGCAGAAAAACGAAAGTAACGTGGAGCAGGAGCAATGAGATTAACGTCAAAATTGGTGACCACGAAGTAAACGAAGTTACGAAACTATGTTGGCCACGGAGCAAAACATACGTAATGGATGAAGCATGGAGGACATAAGATAACACAGTGGCACAGGAAAAGAGGAAATTTCTGACCAAAAGAAGTGTACTAGTATCTAAAATTGGCCTTAAATTGAGGAAGCAATCTATTACAATGTACGTCTGGAGCCCACGAGCGTATGGGGAGAATTATGGATTAGGTGAAGAGGTTAATCGAAACGTTTAAGGTGTAGTGCTATAGAGCAATGCTGAAATTCTGTCGACTGATAAAATTAGAAATGCGAATATTCTCCCTAGTTTCATAGAGGAGAGGGCCGTATAGAAAACACTGGCAGAAAGAAGGGATACATTGCTACGACATGTATAAAGAGCTCAGGGAGTAACTTCCATGGTACTAGGGGAAGATTTAGAGGGTAAAATACAGGAATCAGACTACATCTAACAGGTAATTGAAGACGTAGAGCGCAAGTGCTGCTCTGACATGAAGAGGTGGGCACAAAAGAGGAAGTAGAGGCGGGTTCCAATAAATCAGTCAGACAACAGATGGACCAAGTTCTTTATCTTTGGTGGAAATCTTGTCTGATAAGATTCGCTGCTGACACAGCAGCAATTACAAGAAGCGAATAAGAATACACTGAGGTTACAAAAATCGTGGGCTATATCCTTACATGGTGTCATATCTCCTTTTGTCCGGCAACTCAACAAGTCGTTGCAAGTCCCCTGCAGAAATAATGAGCCATGCTGCCACTGTAGCCCTCCACGATGGCGAAAGTTCTGCTACCGCAGGAGTTTCTGAACGAACTGACCTCTCGGTTATGTTCTATAACCGACCTAGAGGGGGTCAAACCAATAGCTCGAACTGCCCAGAATGTTCTTCAAACCTATAACGATCAATCGCGGCCCGATGACATGGTGCATTGTCATCCATAAATATTCCATTGACGTTCTGGACCACGAAGTCCATGAATGGATGAAAATGGTCTCCTAGTAACCATGAGTCCAGACTACACAGTCCTTTTCATGTTAACACAGCTCTCACTATTATGGAGCCACGACTAACCTGCACAATATCTCATTGACAACTTGGGTCAATGTGTATATGGGGTCTGTGTCACACGCTAATCCAATATCAGCTCTTAACAAGTGAAATCGATGGTCAGCTGATCAGACCACTGTTTTCCAGTCGCCTAGGATCCCAACCAATATGGTCAGGAGCCCAGGAGAGCCTCTGCATGCGATGTAGTGCTGTTAGAGAAGGCACTCTGGTCAATAGTCTACTGCCATAGCCTATTAACGTTGTATTTCACCTCTCTATTCTAATTCTTGAATAGAATTACACACACACACACACAATAAAATAATTTAAAAAAGAATATTTGTAGGTCAAAGACGAAGTAGTGGAAAGGTTATGTTGGCAACACTACAAAACACAAACATCAACACACACGTGAAGTACGAAAAGAAACAGAATACAGAGGTGTGCATAAAAGTGTGTTGTGAGAAATGCATAGTGCTGCAGAACATCTAAAAAGTAGACGAAAATTGTGTCTACCACAGAAAAACAACGATGTGCTAGCAAACGGCATTTTCCGATGTAAGCGAGAAAGCAGGCGAAAAATAACCTTAAGTACAAACCAACCTATTCTGAACGAACTGTTTCTCGATCTAAAAAGCAAATCAAAGTATAAATAAACTTCATTACAGACCACTGATGACGCTTTACCTCAATAAAACGAAACGCGTCTGGTGAAAAAATCACTCATTTTTTTAGTTGCAACGACGGGTCTAAAATATCCTCATGAATTATAAAGCAACTACGGTCACTATAGCCACACAAATGAAGAATTTAAACATTAAAAGTATTTGGCTGTAGGAACGATCTCCGGAAATTACCTGTGGCCCTAACGAATATCCATAAGCAGACGTCAGTAAAGGCACGTGCAAGAGGCTCTTCCTGACTCTTCTTCACAACGCACGGCGGATACGAACATCTGCATCTAGATACAAAGCAAGGCAAAGTGTACTTGGCACTGTAGCACATGATGATATTTCTTCTTGTTCCAATCGCTTATGGTGCGTAGCAAGAAGAACTGCATATATGCCTCCGTGCCATTACAGAGTGAATCATCTAAAACTTGCACTATAAATACTGCGAAAATGGAAAGTGGCATCGATGTGCGGTTTTCACAGAATGGATTGGTAGTCAGGCGCTCGTATTGTTGGACAATAAACAAGTTTTAGTAATACTTAGAACGTGGATTTTTGATCAAACATACACTTTTTAAATGGAACATTACCTATTCACATTAACAAACTAAAAGTAGCGTAAATCAGACTGCCAATGTGTTTGTTCCATGCTTCTAGTGCGACTCCCCCACCGGCGTTCGTTTTCTCAATTTAGTCCGCATAGTTGCAAGGTACGAAGTTGTTACGTTTGCTTACAGTGTGCCTGTGTGTTCGTTGATTGTATTGCAACTTGCTTGTCAGTTAGTGCACCACAGTCAATGCAGATGGTCTTGAGTGGGCAATGGAATTTACCAATGAAGAAAAGCCGACATATTCATGGTGTATGAACAGTGTAGGAAGAATGCAGTTCGTTCTTGTGTACTGTATGCGACAAGAAAATGGAAATGGCTCTAAGCACTATGGGACTTAACATCTGAGGTCATCAGTCCCCTAGACTTAGAACTACTTAAACCTAACTAACCTAAGGACATCACACACATCCATGCCCGAGGCAGGATTCGAACCTGTGACCATTGCAGCAGCGCGGTTCCGGACTGAAACGCCTAGAATCGCCCGGCCACAGCGGACGACTATGCGACAAGACATCCCAACAGACGTCATCCATCTCGGTAGTTATTTGTCAGGCTCTTCAACCAATTACTTGAAAGTAAGAGGTGCAAGCAATTGACGAGAGAAAAAATAATATTCTTGCTGCAGTTGCAGATGATCCGCACCTTATCTCCCGCCCAATCGCACGAGGAAGTGCCATGTGTCATGCAAGTGCCCCAGTCGTTATCCATCCACATACGTTCTACCCCTATTAAATCTCTCTCCATCAACAGCTCCATGGAGACAATTATAATTATGACAGTCGTGTTAACTTTCGTACATGGGCATTAAGACAGGATACTCCAGACGCATCACGTTTCTTGTTTACTAATGAAGCCACATTTATCAATCAAGGACACGTAAACTGTTGAAACATGCATTTTTTACTATTCCCGTTGGCTTCGTCAGGTGGAACGTCAGCGTCGATGGAGCGTAAGTGTGTGGTGTGGGATGGAGAACCATTAGCACATAGGCCAGTTTATCATAGACGGAACACTGAACGCACACAAGTATCGCAGCCTCCTTGCAGACCATCTTCCGCAGATACTAGAAGGAGTTCCTCTGCCTGCTAGGAGGAACCTGTGTACCAACATGATGG
The DNA here is from genome assembly GCF_023864345.2 of Schistocerca serialis cubense. Taxonomy (NCBI): domain Eukaryota; kingdom Metazoa; phylum Arthropoda; class Insecta; order Orthoptera; family Acrididae; genus Schistocerca; species Schistocerca serialis. The sequence goes on from NC_064646.1 coordinate 430,288,626, forward strand.
CTGTCCAGCCCAGTGCACGAAGTACTACAGCGTGTCTTCATGAACTGACTTCCAAATCGTTGGACTGAACGCAGAGGACTTGTGCCATAGCGGGCCCATTCCCGAATTTGACGCCTGTAGATTCTTTTTCTGTGAGGAAAGCTGAAAGACGCAGTCCGAAAGGCCATACCAATTACATCCGATGATATGCCGCAACGTATTGTTGCAGCCTGCTCGGACATCCCTACTGAAATGGTAGCACGAATGCAGCAGTCGCTCCACACCAGACTGGAAGCGTGCGTTGGCACTGCCGGTGGTCACTTTAAACACAGCCTGTGATGGTCCGTTGTCTTGTTAGTGGTCAGAATCCACATAACTAGTTCATGCACTTGTGTTGCTAGTTAGGGTGTGTTACCGCAGGTACTGTACAAGTGTCGGTGTGAGACCTTTCAAAATACGAAAGCCGGCCGGTGTGGCCGAGCGGTTCTAGGCGCTTCAGTCTGGAATCGCGCGACCGCTACGGTCGCAGGTTCGAATCCTGCCTCGGGCATGGATGTGTGTGATGTCCCTAGGTTAGTTAGGTTTAAGTAGTTCTAAGTTCTAGGGGGCTGATAACCTTAGCTGTTAAGTCCCATAGTGTTCAGAGCCATTTTTTTGAAACGAGATGGGAAAAAACACCGTAACTGTTAATACATTTATCTCACTGTGACCCTCATGCAAAAATGTATTCGGTAGTCACGGGAACTATGGTTATACCCAGTCGTGCATCTGTCATCGTCAGCAGACGGACGGCCGCGCATTTCTTTGTTCAGGGTCCAAAAATATTAAAATTGCTAGAGGAGAGATCGGAATGATATGGAAGACGCTTAGGGATTCCCAGCGAAACAGCTTTGGCAGTATGTGAGCGGGCATCCTCCTGCAGACAGAATGATACCATCCGTTAACTTTCCTGAGTGTTTGGACTTGATAGTTTCCTTCCATTGACTGCATAGTGTCCACGAACTGCTGTGCGTTAATTGTTGCGCCGTATTTCAGAACCGCAAGACCGCTACGGTCGCAGGTTCGAATCCTGCCTCGGGCATGGATGTTTGTGATGTCCTTAGATTAGTTAGGTTTAACTAGTTCTAAGTTCTAGGGGACTAATGACCTCAGCAGTTGAGTCCCATAGTGCTCAGAGCCATTTTTTCGTATTTCAGAAATTCAATGACCAGCGGGCCGTCGCAGACAAAGACTGGCAAGACTGTTGTTTCGACTACGGCGCAGAAACTTCGCTGGAAAGTCCTTACATATACTACATACTGTGCCGATCTCACCCCATGCGATTTCCGTATTTTTGGAGTCCTGAATGAACACATTCGTGGATGTCGACTCGCTTTGGACGACAAAGTGCACGTCTGTTTTTCCATCGAGACACTAGCTATCTTGACTCGCAGTAGGCTGGCCGGTGTGGTCGAGCGGTTCTAGGCGCTTCAGTCTGGAACCGTGCGACCGCTACGGTCTCAGGTTCGAATCCTGCCTCGGGGATGGATGTGTGTGATGTCCTTAGTTAGGTTTATGTAGTTCTAAGTTCTAGGGACTGATGACCTTAGATGTTAAGTCCCATAGAACTCGCAGTAGCACCCCTGTATCACCAGTTATGGCGATTACTTTTGATATAATACACAGTTTCCTTGTTTTTTTTTTCATCTGTCTCGTTTTCATTTGACTGCCCCTTGTATTTAGACGGAGAACACGTCAAATTCAATCATCGACAGATCTTCGAGTATCTCTCCGGGCCAAACCTGGAGTCAGCAAGTTGTTTCTCAAGTCATGACTCTCTTTCATTGGTTCGTCCCTCAAATTATTCATGCACATTTCGATCAATGAGCATCATTTAGACGAAGGAGGTCAATGAAACCATTGAGATTTCATTTTACATACGAATTGCACTGAAGAGCCAGATAAACTGATACACCTGCTTAATATCGTGCAGGGCCCCCGTGAGCACGCAAAAGTGCCGCAACACGACGTGACATGGATTTAACTAATGGCAAAAGAAGCTCTGGAGGGAAATGACACCATGAATCTTGCAGGGCTGTCCGTAAATCCGTAAGAGTACGAGGAGGTGGAGCTCTCTTCTGAACAGCACGTTGCAGATATGCTCAATAATGTTCATGCTGTGGAGTTTGGTGGCCAGAGGAAGTGTTTAAACTCGGAAGAGTGTTCCTGGAGTCACTCTCTAGCAATTCCGGACGTGTGGGCTGTCACATTGTCCTGCTGGAATTGCCAAGTCTGTCGGAATGCACAATGGACATGAAAGGAGGCGGGTGATCAGACAGCAAGCTTATCTACGAGTCATCTGTCAGAGTCGTATCTAGACGTGTCAGGGGTCCCATATCACTCCAACTGCATACTCCCCGTACCATTACAGTGCCTCCATCAGCTTGCTGACCTGCTGGGTCCGTGGACTCAGCTGGTTGTCTCCATACACGTCCGTACACGTCCATCCGTTCGATACAATTTGAAACGAGACTTGTCCAACTTGTTTCCCGCCATCAACAGTCCAATGTCGATGTCGACGGGTCCTGGAGAGGCGTAAAACGTTGTGTCGTGCAGTCTTCAAGGGTACACGAGTGGGCCTTCAGCTCCGAAAGCGCATATCGATGATGTTTCGTTGAATGGTATGCACGCTGACACTTACTTGTTGTTGACCCAGCATTGACATCCTTTTGCAGAAGCGTTGCGCTTTTGTCACGTTGAACAGTTCTCTTCAGTCGTCGATGGTTCCTTTCTTGCACGATCTTTCTCCGGACGGAGAGATGTAGGAGATTTCATGTTTTATCGGATTCATGATATTCGCGGTACACTCGTTAAATGGTCGTACGGGAAAAATCCCCACTTCATCGCTACCTCAGAGATGCTGTGTCCCAACGCTCGCCCGCCGCCTATAACACCACTTCCGTAAGTGGTCACTTAAATCTTGATAACCTGGCATTGTAGGAGCAGTGACCGATCTAACAACTGCACCTACTATATAGGTTACCGATCGCAACGTCGTATTCTGCCTGTTTACATACCTCTGCATCTGAATACGCATGCCTGTATAAGTTTCAAATGGCTCTGAGCACTATGCGACTTAATTTCTGAGGTCATCAGTCGCCTAGAACTTAGAACTAATTAAACCTAACTAACCTAAGGACATCACACACATCCATGTCCGAGGCAGGATTCGAACCTGCGACCGTAGCGGTCACGCGGTTCCAGACTGAAGCGCCTTTAACCGCACAGCCACACCGGCCGGCTTGTATAAGTATCCTTGGCGCTCCAGTGTACTTAATTTTATGTTAATCCGGCTTCTTCAAAAAAATGGCTCAAACGACTCTGAGCACTATGGGACTTAACTTCTAAGGTCATCAGTCCCCTAGTACTTAGAACTACGTAAACCTAACTAACCTAACGACACCACACACATCCATGCACGAGGCAGTATTCAAACCTGCGACCGTAGCAGTCGCGCTGTTCCGGACTGAAGCCCCTAGATCGGCTCGGCCATCGCGGCCAGCTAGTGTCCATTCCTCCCCACCGCCCCGCCCCCCCCCCCCCCCAATCATAAAATTTAATTTTACTCTGCAGGAGATTTTTTCTCTTAGATAACAACCACAGTTAAGATTCATTCATTGGGACTGAGTAAATATTTACCCAATGTTTCTGAAGGAATAAAGATGTTAATAGCCACAAAACCGTCTTTAGGAACCAAAGATTTAATGGTGAACTGTTATGTCCGTACGTCCTATCAAGACATGCACCATAGAAACTTTGTAGGAACAACAGTTAATAAGAAGTTAAGCCAGTGATTCAGTAATTGATAGCATAGCATGATATCCAGCATTCCCAAACAGATTTTCTGAAACTCATTGCCGTTCCTCTCAAGACACTTGAGGTCTCATACATTGGTCAGTAAGTATGAGTATTGTTCTGCTTCCGCGATCCTGTCTGGCGTCTGCGGTATTTCAAATGATCATGGTCCATTTCATCAGTGACTCTAAGCGCTACAGATTCGAAATTTCAATAACATAGTAACTGCAGTGATGTTATTCTGCCCATCTAAAGTGAGGGTTTTTTTCATAAATACGAAAGGTTTTATAAGGTTTTCACTCGATAAGTACATTTATATTACAATTTATCATTCATAAAATCGCTCAGTTCAATGCACATTTATGAGTGTTTTACGTGGAACCTTTAAAATCTTTTAAAGTTTGGAAGGTATCTGAGAAAACAGGACATTCGCAGTTGAAAACGCACCAAATTGAGCAAAACGTGTTACAATTATTAAGTAAAACTTATTTTTATTGTTGCATGAAGTTAATTAAAAGTACGCTGCTCCATATTGTGAACTACCTTCCTCATCTGCGTTAACGTTTGACAGTTGTCTTCATTTTTTTTCTATCTTGTTTGATTATATTTTTTACTGCAACCTCAGTTTTCTCTTACCAAGTGCACATTGTGATGTCCTTCCACAGTATTCTTCTTCAAAAAACACACCTACCTTTTTAATAACTCTGTATAATACTAGAGGCATTATTTGTGGTAATTACAACATCACAGGTCTCTGATTTTCTTATCCAAATAAGTACTCATATTGGTAAGAAATGATAATATGTAAATTATTACACTTTTCATTTCCTTGCCGATACACCTTCAATGTTACTGCACCACCACAACGGAAACAGTTTACTGCTTCACGCAGAATACAAGCCAAAATGCTTAATTCCACAATTGTGTTGGCTTTCACGTCATTTTCTACACTTAGTTCCTCGTAAACGCTGCAGTGCACTATTTTTTTCTCATGCTATAGGGAACGAGAGGAGAGGGGGGAGTGTGCTAAGGGTGGAGGTGGAGTTCCGATTACGCTTGTTTTGTTTCAGCCATCACACTTTCTTGTATTATACACTGACAGCCGAGCTTAACTTCAAAAATACATCTGCGGTACAACCTTTAGACATTTGCTTTCACGTTTCTTAACATTAGTTTTCGGGGGGGGGGGGGGGGGGGGGCGATGTCTGCTTTATATACTAACCCATAACTCTAAAACGAACGTACTTTACGGAAAACACCGCGTAAATCAAGCAAAGCTCTTCGAGATTCGAGAACAAATCACTACTTAGAGCAAGCTGGCCATAACAAAATAACGAACATCACAGGCTTCTAGAGTAAACAGTTTAGAAAACGTGAGCAGTCAAGTGTAATTCTCGAGGAGGCAAACTGACTATTCAGGTGTAAAGAAACTGTTTTTTCCCAGAAATAATATATGAAACCGTTCAGGACTTCCGACACTTTTTTAATGAAAAAAGGAACATTCATCCCCGTTTTAAAATTATCTGCTCTTGTTCCTCCATGAAATCGTAGTAGAAATAGTCATAAGTTACGTGTAGGTCAGGTTCCGAAGCCGAGGCAGAGGTCACTGCATGAAACATCCATGTTGCCCCCTGAACCGTGACCCGGCCAAGCAATTGTGTCGCTGAGGAAGAGGAAAGGACTGCGCTGCCCCAGCTGTTACTCACCGTAGGCGTACAGCAAGTCCTCCATGTTTTCCTGGCTGTCAACATCCAGCTTGTACGTGATGCCAGAAATCTTCTCCATTGCGGCCTGCTGTGATATCAATTCGCGATTCTCGACCCTTTCATACCACGAAACTCGGCAGTTTTCGACTCAAATTCAAGTGAAACGACTTTTTTTTCTTTATTTTTACGGTACGCGTGGCCAAATGAACCGGCCACGAAACGTTCACTGCTGTAGATGGCCGGCCTTCACAATCTCGCGACTCCGGGCCTCGATTAGATAAGGGCGACGTTTAATGTGATAAAGCGGCTCTTGTAACGAGACCGCCAGAAAACACGGCGATTTTGCCACAGATGAAAGGATATCGCTCCTTGGAATCGGACTAGTTTCACCGATCATGACTTCCGGCGAAATCGATTCTCTTTGTGATAGCTTACAAGTAGTCGCAAGGCGCAGTTCAGCGAGCATGTAAGAAATTTTACCTTTGGGAGCTTCCTTGGATGATTCTGCGCATCATATGCTTGATAGTAGGTGTACGATTGGAGTATCTGAGTATCTCCTGGAGAGTAATTTTTTTTTTTCACATCATCTACTCCGTACGTTCGAGATGCAACGAGAGAGAGCAGTGTAAAGATACTGAAAACCTCGGCAGGAGAAGTACGCCAACCATGAATCGTAATTGAATCGTAATATGTCATTGAAGAAAGATAACACACCAACAACAACTAGCGCCACCATACAAACGAAAATGACCACGCCAGAAGTTGTCCATTTGTCCGTAGTGTATGAAACCAACAACGAGTGAGCAAGTAGCGTTAACTTGCGTGTTCTTTGTTGTGGCCAAGGAGAGAGCATGATTCCTAGTCAAATTTAAGGGAAGTCTCCGTCTCTGAAAAGATCATTTGCTTGTTTAATCTCAACTGTTTACTTAATGAAATTATCGCAATAGCTCGAAATGCACGCCAGAATCTCTATGCTGTCGTATTCCATAACAGGAATGGTAGCAACGAATTGTTCTAAAAAAATAAGAAAAAAAAAACACTCCGTCTTCAGGCCACGAGTAGCCTACCGGGACCATCCGACCGCCGTGTCATCCTCAGAGGAGGATGCGGATAGGAGGGGCGTGGGGTCAGCATACCGCTCTCCCGGTCGTTATGATGGTATTCTTGACCGAAGCCGCTACTAGTCGGTCGAATAGCTCCTCAATTGGCATCACGAGACTGAGAGCACACCGAAAAATGGCAACAGCGGATGGATGGTCACCCATCCAAGTGCCGGCCACGGCCAACGACGCTTAACTTCGGTGATCTCACGGGGACCGGTGTAGCCACTGCGGCAAGGCCGTTGCCAACGAATTGTTCTGCAGTAGTAAATTAGTTCGCCTGTTGTAAGGTGTGTGACGCTTATCATCTCTACACTGTACACCGATCCGCGACGGTCTTGATGGTCTGAGCAATGAATGACATACCATAACTGTACGGGTCACGGTAGACTCCTGTCTTACGCAAACCTAGATCAGCGTTTAATGGCACGAAAATGTCTCTAATCTTAGATGTTGGTAGAGAAAATTTCTTTACGCCCTGTTCCCGCAGAATGCGAACTCCTCTGTTGGAAATGGCACTTGAGTGACGCATAGAGGCCGTAGGCTTAGATACCACCTCGATATTTTCGTCATTACTCGATTCACAGTTTCTCGACAGTGAAATACGCTTTTTATCTCTCTTTCATTGTAACCATTCTGGCAAAAGGTGATACCGACGTGGAATAACTCAGCTGACAAATTTTCAGGGTCTGAGACGTCTTAGGCACTGTGAACCCGGGTATGAAGTATACCCCTTCACGCAGGTCACAACCATCAACCTGAAGCTACTAATCAGAGTGAATTAGGTTCCTGCAAACGGCTTGTCCCAACGTACCTTCAACCTTGGTCAGGAGGAAGGTTAGTATTACGTTCTGTTTAGCGTCTAGAATTCAAGCGTGATGATGGTCATCTTAAATTTTGCGAACATCACGCCAGCAGGAATGAGAAGTGTGCTTCGAACAACAGTAGTATTATATCAGTTTAAGTTCCCAAAAGAGGAAACAAGAATGTTTCTTGTGGGTAAATTTTAGTTGAAATGCGGCTGAAATATACTAGGTTTTTCATAAGTACCCTCCAAATTGTAGAAGATGACTACGTGAAAACCAGAGTACATTCAGAAAATAGACATATCAATTGATACAGCATGTCTCCAAAATTTTAACCCACTGTACGGGTGCCCATGCGGGCAGATCATAGACGTCACTGCTACAGCTGCTTCTTGCGTAGCCACTGCGAAGGCATATTTCTTTGTACGTCTGTTCATTGGCATGTATGTCTACAGATGTGAAATAATTCGGTGCGGCAATACGGAGCGGATGAGTTGTCTACATCTTGTTACATGTCTGCCACCTAGTGGTGCTCTTTGTAAACTACTCCATAGATTTTTATCAATCACTTATCGAAACTTGGAGAGATGCTCTATCTAGTGACATGTGTATGTTTACTATACGCCTTGTACTTCTCATGCAGTCGTCTTCTGACACCCAGAGATATTCATCAACAATGCTGTATAGAAAGACGTAAGGTGACTTCGGGATTAAATGCCAGACTATAGATCCAAAGATCTGGAGATCGATGCTCGGTCGGTTTCCTGATTTTTATCTATCACTTGTCAGCCCTTTCATTTCCGGCAGTCTTTGTAAATGTGGAAAACGCCGACTTGCTACTTGGTTGGGAGTCCATGTTAATCTGTAAGTCCCCCCTTTAACTGGCTGGGTAAGTAAGTTGAAAGGTCGGATAACGACGGGAGCATCACTGCTACATCATGCCTAGGAGAGAACTGTGGTTTTTAAACCCTGCACCGCTGGGAAAGTTAAAAGCCACCGTATTTAGAAAGACAACACATACACTAGGCCGGCCGCGGTGGTCGTGCGGTCCTAGGCGCTTAAGTCTGGAACCGCGGGACTGCTACGGTCGCAGGTTCGAATCCTGCCTCGGGCATGTGTGTGTGTGATGTCCTTAGGTTAGTTAGGTTTACGTAGTTCTAAGTTCTAGGGGACTGATGACGTAAGATGTTAAGTCCCATAGTGCTCAGAGCCATTTTTTAACATACACTAGACAACAAGCTCCAACACACAACCAAAGATGACCAATGTCAGACGTTATCGATAGTGAAAAATTAAGGAACAACAAGTCAGAATATAACATGTTTTAAGTTAGACGGGAGCTTTCGGCTAGAATACGCAACTGCGCTCCGAATCCTTCACAGAGATTCATTTGAATTCAGTTTCAGTTTCCTGCCACAAATTTTTAACCGGCTGTCTCCAAAACCCTAAACAGATCGTACATATTCAATAACCATGGTGACATGCAATAATTTGTATTTTGTAAATAGTTATAAGTTATGTTAACAGTAACCGTTTGTGATAGTAATGTAAAAATAAAATGGAAAATAGGAGTAATTTAAAAAACATAAAATAAAAGAAATTAATCCACGTTCCAAGTTAATAACTTCCAGCTTATATTCATCTTATTCTATAAGAAAACTGCTTTTGTCTCTTGCATTGTGATTACGAAGATTACAGTTCGGCTTGTACTGACATCTGTTGTCAGCCACAAAAACCACTACGGAGTAAATGTAATGTAAGTGACAAGGGGAAGCCGCCATTGGTGGCTCTCTGATGCAATCGAAACTTGGCATGGTGATAAAGGGGTGACAACACAGGTACACCAATTTCAACTTAGGTGCCAACACTCAATAGTTTCCGAGAAAACGACGGTCAAACTTTCGGCGCGACATCATTAGTTGACTCACGCATTGCAAAATTAAGGGAGTTCGCGTCCCGTCTTCAAACCCGATATTATGTTTTGTTTTTCTTTTGTCATCACGAAAGTATGTGACATAGGTACGTTTTGTGACATCACAAAATACGATAGAATTATTGACAAAAAACATAACCATTTCAGATCTTATCATCAAAAATCTTATACAATTAATAGTAACTAAAACTCAAAAACATTTCAATTTTTGCTTTGTATTTTATTTTTATGCTTCAAGAGAACCATTGTATCCATAAAAACATTCAAAGGATAAAATTCGAACAAAGGGAGGAACGTAGGAAGGCATATGCCACAGTTCACAATTTTTGGTGTAAATCCATTAGAAAAAGACATCGCGATATAAAGATAAATCCATGGTAAATCACACACATCGAGGCATTTTCTCGAAAACTGGACCATGCAGCTGATTACAGATCAAGGTGCGTATCTTAGTTTCAACGCTTCCAATTTGATTTCCCTTTACTGTGTGAGGGGAGTAAGGCGCTTCCGTATCAGGGAAAGTAATTGTTCATGTGTCAGTAAAAGTATACGTTTAGTAACGGCATACACTTTGATGGCATTATTTTTAATGGACCTGGCGATATTCCGATTTGGTCGGCAAACAGCTCTTCGTATAAAGAGGAATCGTTTTGCTCATCCCACGAGTAAATAATGTACGGAAACGGTTCCATTTTTACGTAACGTTGCAAAGTTTATACAGAAACTGATTATAGGTTTCTTTTGTCCCCTTTCCAATTCTGTGGTTACTACGTGCACATTCTAATGTCATTTCATAACATGGTTTACATAGTGATGGACTCTAGGACCAAGCATGTAACCAGTTTCTTGGAAACGAACGAGACCTGTCGGTAGCTGTTTCCTGGAAGGCGTTAATCCATGCCAGTTGTGTCATACAAACAATTTTTAAAAGATTTGAAATCTTTGTTTTTTGCCATTAATTCCATGGTGTACCACGATGTCATAAAAATATAGATGTCACTTAGTAGAAAACAAAAACGTAAGACTGGATTTGAACACGGTGCGCAAAATTTCGGAGATCTGCTATTTAGCTACTGCGCTACCATCGCATTGGAGTCGAGGCCGCGTGAGTAGCCTGATGAAGTCGCGTCGAAACTTTGGTCATCATTTTCTCGGAAGCTATTGGTCGTTGGCACCTAAGCAAAATACGTGTCACTTTATTTTCATCCTTCCATAAACCAGCCAAGTGTCCACCGCATCAGTGGGAGATGTATGGCGGGTTACCCTTGTTAGTGTAAGAATTCTAAGATACTTAAAATGTTTTCTCCAAGGTATTTGGTTATATGCTTTACATAGTCTTCTTACAGCTTGTTACTGCTAATAAACACTCTGTTTACACTAGGTGTACAGCCTACTAAGATAGTTCCATAAGGCAACAAAGAGCGAAAATATTCAAAAAAGATATTTCTCTTCACTTTAGGTCTGCATTATGAGAGGTGCTTTTAAGAACGAAACGTGTTTAACTTAACTTTTTGATTAGTTCAGCTATTTATTCATTATGTTTCAACTTTTATCCAACTGGACCGCAAGGAATGCTATACATTGAGTTTCATTTAATGTTTGGACATCAAAGTTCACTTCTTTATGTCCCATCCGAGTATGATTAGTTTACGTACATGTGGCTAACCTAACGAAATACATGCTGTAAACTAAGGTCTTTTTTATCTGTGTGTGTGTGTGTGTGTGTGTGTGTGTGTGTGTGTGTGTGTGTGTGAAACAGAGAGAGAGAGAGAGAGAGAGAGAGAGAGAGAGAGAAGGGGAGACTGCACGTTTATGATTTTATGTGTGTGTAGGGGTGGGTGCGGGGTGGGTGGTTGTTTCAGTGGTTATTCAGGGCGAGTTGTAGAAAGTTAAATATGAATGTAATAAATTTCAGACAGTGGTTGAATATTTTGGTGTTCAGCTGATGTAAGTTTTGGTTGAAATGTTTTGTGGATGGGTTTATCGATGAGTAAGTGGAAAAATTTAGGGTGGTAGGAGTGTTACTCTATTATTTTAGCTGTTAATTAAGTAGTGAGTTGGCTGTCACATACACTTGATCATTCAACATGATTTTCTTTTCTGTTTTGCCTTTTTGTATATGATAGTTTTCTTGCAGTGTTAGGAGATTTTTCATTGTTGATTCTGATTGTTGTCATGACTTCTTCTCTACAGGTTGGTTTGTGCTTGTGTTCTCTTAGGTGTTCCGTAAATATGGTTTGTCCTATACTTCCAGGCCCTCATATGATCTTTGTGTCTGCCATCAAATGTACTATTTGCCCATGTACTGCTTTCTCACTCATAACGCAAGTGTTACATTGCCGTCACAAGTTTTGTATTGTCATTGATATACACCTGCTTGCCGGTACAGCCCGCAGCTCGTGGTCGTGCGGTAGTGTTCTCGCTTCCCACGCCCAGGTTCCCGGGTTCGATTCCCGGCGGGGTCAGGGATTTTCTCTGCCTCGTGATGGCTGGGTGTTGTGTGATGTCCTTAGGTTAGTTAGGTTGAAGTAGTTCTAAGTTCTAGGGGACTGATGACCATAGATGTTAAGTCCCATAGTGCTCAGAGCCATTTGAACCATTTTTTTCCTGGTACATATCTATGTCCTTTGTTAGTTTTGTGGTATATTTTTGGACAGAATTGTTTGTAGTGTATTCTATTTTTACGCCTAATCTTTTGAAAATCATGGTGATTTTGTCTGTGAGTTTGTGTCTGTGTGTCATTGTATACCATCTTCTGTGTTCTCTTATATTTTCCTGATTATTTTGTGTAGTTGTTATGGTACTGGGTGTTTGTGATAGTGTTTGGTTCTGTTGTGTTGTTGCCTGTGGATATATGTTTTTATTTCTCTTTCAATTTTGTTGTTGTTCTTTGTAACATGTTACAATAGAAGCCATTGTTTTTGGCTATCTGCATTATTATGTGAAGCTCTTTTTGGTAGTTTTCTTTGTTGAGTGACATTCTGTTAAGTCTATGGAGCATGTGTAGAAGTGCTGCTTGCTTCAGTGAGTGTGGGTCGTTCGAGATTGGGGAATGATGTCAGCTGCTGTGGGTTTGCAGTAAATTTCAATAACATACCTACTGTTTTTATACTGTTCTCTTTCAATTGTGAATTTCATATTTTTATGTATCTTGTTGACATCAGCATGTGGGTTTTCAGTTTTAATTGTGATTCATTTTGAAGCACAGGATGTCATCCATATATTTGTAAGAATGCAATTTTTTGCTACTATTTTTTTCGAAAATGATGTGTTCAATGTGGTTTATAAAAATATTTGCTAGGACTCCTTAGACTGGGGACTCCATTGGTAATCCACCTTCTTGTAAATAAGGTTCATTATTGAAATAGAGGTATTTGTTCTATTATGAGCTTTATCAATGTATTTCATTAATCTAGTCATCAACTGACTAGGTGTTTTCAAATTTTTATCTATGATGTGTATTGGTTCTGCTACTAGTACAATGGAATACACGCTTTCTATTTGAAATGAGAGAGTTGTTGTTATGTCTGGGATTTTTATACCTTATTTGTTGGATTAACTGAGAAGTTTTTTTAATAGTTCTCTGTTCTTACAGAGTGAAGTTTTCAGACTGTAATTCTAACATTGTAAGTGGGGAATTTTCTGAGATCAGTCTTCGGCTTTATAGGGATATTCGTTTTATGGATTTTTGGTTGGCTTCGGAGGACAGGTGAAGTGGGACTATTCTCCGACAGTTTTCTCTTATCCGTGTTATTCAGAGGGTTTTTTACTTTTGTCTGTAATCAGTTTGTTGGGCCATATTTTAATCTTGTTAAGTTATTCTGTGTGTTGAATTCTTGTATTTTTTTTTCAACATATTGTTCTTCATGTATAAATACTACTGTGTTACTCTTGTCTGCTGTTGAAATAACGACATTTTCATATTGAAGTTTTGTCCTAAGTTTTCTTAGTGTTTCGGATTCTGTGTTGTTTTGTTGTGTTTTCATGTTGGTTATTATGTTATGTATTCCTTTTTTTATTATTTCTCTATTTAATCCAATGTTGACACTGCTGTTTCCTCTTCTATCTAGTTGAAGATTACATAGGAAATCTAATTATAGAAGCAGAAAGCATATGGAGAAGGGAAGATATGAGAGAAGACAGCAGTGTCAACATCGGATTAACTAGAGAATTAGTGAGAAAACAACGTTAGTTTTCAGCATGTACTTCGTTAGGCTGGCAATATATATATGAACAAACCAAACAGAAAGAGACCTGCTGTGAACACACAGTAGTTACGACTTTAAATCACAGTTTTCGGTAAAATATCTACAACTAGTGGCAGAATACTAATAATGCTCCACACAAATTAGCACAAAGAACATGAAATTTGTAAAGAAAAAAGTTAGTAACATGAAAATGTGCTTATGTGTCGTAAGCGTAGTCATAATGCAACCTCCAGCATGTGACCAGATGGAAGGAAACGCAGATTCCATCCAAATACTCAAATAATTGTAAGTAACCACTTACTTATGTAAAAAAATGTGAACTGTTTTATAATCTACAAATATTGAATATCAAAACAAAACTTTAGATTCCATTGAAGATGCCTTAAAGAAAAAGGTGAAACGCTTCTGGAGCAAATAAAATACACTGGAATAAAAAGAAGGCAGCTTTTGTTTACAAAAGATTTCTGATCGAAAAAACAAATTCCAATTTTCGTGGTTCCGTCTTCATAATGGCCTTAATAGCGACATATTTCCAAAAACCGTTAGAGGTGGAATTCCGAAAAATCCATTCTTTGGGACGCCTACAGTGTACGATCAAAACTCTGTCCAGATTTCAGGTTTTTATCCTCAGCGTTTTGATGTGGGCGATGATGAGTCAGTCAAGACGTTGCCTTTTATATGCGTAGATTGGGTGACTATGGAGTATCGTCTGAGTTGTGCAACTGGATTCGAGATTTCCTGTCGATAAGATCACAGTTCGTAGTAATTGACAGAGAGTCATCGAATAAAATGTGATATTTGTCGTTCCCGAAGGAAGTGATACAGGCTGTTTGCTCTTCCTAATCTATATAAACTATATAGGAGAAAAACGTTCTTAGATTGTTTTCAGATGGAGCTGTCATTTACTGTCTGGAAAGCCATCAGAAGGTCAAAACCATTTGGAAAATTATATAGGCAAAATATCTATATGGTTCGAAAAGTGGTAGATGGCCCTAAATAAAGAAAAGTGTGAGTGCATACACATGAGTACCAAAAGGAATTCGTTAAATTTCGGTTATGTGATAAACCACATAAACCTAAAGGCTGCAGATTCAACTAAATACGTCGGAACTATTCGGATCGACTGAGAAAATTGGCGAAGTTCAAAGGAGGGCAGTCCGTTCTGTACTATCGCGAAACAGGGCAGAGAGTGCCACGTATATGGTAAGCGAACTGGGATGTCACTCGTTAAAATAAAGGCGTTTATCGTTGTAGTAAGGTATATTGCCATAATGTCAATCTCCAACGTTTTCCTCCAAATGCGGAAAAATTTTGTTGACACCCACCTACATACAGAGAAATGATCATTGTAATAAAATAAGAGTAAAAAACTTCCTGGCAGATTAAAACTGTGTGCCGGACCGAGGCTCGAATTCGGGACCTTTGCCTTTCGCGGGCAAGTGCTCTACCGACTGAGCTATCCAAGCATGACTCACGCCCCATCCTCACAGCTTTAATTCCGCCTGTACCTCGTCTCCTACCTTCCAAATTTCACAGAAGCTCTCCTGCGAACCTTGCAGAACTAGCACTCCTGGAAGAGAGGATATTGCGGAGACATGGCTTAGCCACAGCCTGGGGATGTTTGTAGAATGAAATTTTCAATATACAGCGGAATTAAAGCTGTGAGGACTGGGAGTGAGTCGTGCTTGGATAGCTCAGTCTGTAGAGCATTTGCAAAGGTCCCGCGTTCGAGTCTCGGTCCGGCACACAGTTTTAATCTGCCAGGAAGTTTCGTATCAGCGCACACTCCGCTGCAGAGTGAAAATTTCATTCTAAAATAAGAGTAATCAGCCCTCACATGAAAGATTTAAGTTTCTTTTTCCCACGAGTTGTTATGGAGTGGAACGGTAGAGAAATAATGAGAAAGAGGTTTCTATGAGCGCTATGCCAGGCACTTAAGTGTGAACAGCAGAGTAGTTACGTAGGTATGGATATAGATTTACAGCCATTTGACTAACGTTTATGGTAGAATATAAGGTTTCATTCTGAGTCTCTATAATTACTATCATAATGTCATTCAAACCTTTTCCCTCCTCTAGTAATTTTAAATTAATAGTACAGCTGCAGGAAATACTTCGGCGGACTGCTTTGCTGACCGCCGTATTTTTCACGTGGATCAAGGGAAGTGAGAACGTATGGAACTTTAAAAGTCGGGGGCATTCGGCATAACATAAGTGGTTGTAAGAGCCAATAGTCTAAATAGCACCAAGGCACGTAAGTTGTTTGATTATTGAACATTGACATGATGTGAATTCCATTTTCAAGAAGTCATAGTGGTTGCTAATAAACTACATCGTACTGTCATATTAACGTGACATTGCCCATGTTCGACGTCAACGTGCGATAAGGATTCATAGACGGCAAGTGGCAGCATTGCCGAGGCAACTGTGGCGAACTAAGGGCTGCAGATGGCAGAGATGAACGACTGCTACGGGCGGATACGCGTATCACCGTTGAGCGACTGACTGTCCAGATGAACCAAAGGGCTACCAGCAGTCTCTCCTCAACGGCCGTTCAGCTAACCTTGTTGCGCATGGGCTTCAGCAGCTAGCGCCTGGTCATCGACGACGAAGGCTGGAATCTGCACGCAAATACCGCATCTGGGCGTTCACTGAGTGGCGATAGGTGGTCTTTTCAAATGAATAGAGTCTTATGCTCCAACAGACAGATGGACGTTGGCGTGTTCGGTGTGAATCGTCTAAAACCAAACTCCCTGAAAGCAGGAGGGAGTGTTATGGCGAGGGGAATGTTTTGGTGACATTTCCTGGGTGATGTCGTCATGTTTGACTGCTTCCTTCAAACGTTTGCACCACACTGTGGCTTCTGGCTGTGGGTGTCACCTATTAAAGGGTAGACACAGATGGCGCTCTGTTAGCTATGACACTATCGTAGTGTTGGCGAACGGCGTTTAAACTATTATCTGTACCTCCACTACCCATCAGGTGGCATATGCCGTCATCCGAATAAAATCGACGTCGTCTTTCCAGATGTACTAATCTTTTTTTTTTTTTTTTTCAGCACTGTATAAGTTGCCGCTGATGGGTATGTACTTCCTTCACTAATACGACAATAAATTAAGTAAAGGTATAATAACATGACATATTTTCCATATCTGCAAGCTATAGGTAATCACAAACACAAGAATTTATCATTTAAGTTTCCTCAGCCTCTGTGGTACTTTTTCGTTCTCAGAGATCTATATATACAGGGTGTTTGGAAAAGAACTCTGTAGCTTTAAGTATAAATTTAATAGGGAAATTAACGAAAAATTATATCAATGAGTACATATCATGAAAGAGAATTCCTTCAAGTTTTGTTTAATGCAAATAGACTTCAGCGTGGACGCCATTTGTTGCCCTGCGCACATCGCGAGGATATTCCACTTTGAAAGGTGGCTACACTGAGTCACAGCGCCAGAGATTGCGCCAAAGAGTTTTATTCCGCCGCCTCCACTGGCAGTGCTTGTTCAGAAGCTGTGGTGGTTAGTGCTTTGCTGAGAGGATGTTGATAGCTGTACTATTTGAGGCCATGTCGTGTGCAGTTGTTTTGATAGGCTAGACAGCAGATGTTGTTCGAATGGAGATGTTGTAATGATCAGAGTGTATTTTTAGTCTATATATATGAAGGTAAAAAACATTTTTTTTATTTTCTTTTTTTTTAAATTTCCTAACTAACAATGCCTCTTGGTCACAGGTTCAGTCAACAAAGCATCTGGCTTGTGTTCATGTAGTAGACTGTAATTCGGGTTTCTATGTGCAATTATAGTATTTCAGTTTTATTTAATTAATTCAGTGTAAATGGTATTTAAAGTATCTTGTCTTATTGAGGAAGAACCGTGCCAGATGTGTACGTTGATTTACACTTCCACACACAGTACAGTTACACTTGTGCTTTGTTTTTTCGTAGCTTTTATAGTTGCTGGGGACTTAATTCATTAATTGTGTTAACGAAAGTTTCCTATCATTCTTTGTTGTTATCCTATGCAGTCAGATTGCGTACTAATACTAGTCAGGGCCAACCGGTTACGAGACAGCGTAACCGAACAGACAGCTACTAAATCTAAAAATTAAAATTATTTGCATTTTATTTAATTAAGCCCCCATGCAACTTCTCGCCACGTATTCACCAACATTTCACATGTAACTGTCCCAACCGCCACGACAATTCTTTCTCATAAATGATTGATGTCTCTGATCACCTATTCTGTGTAGAAAGTCAACAGCAAACTCATACCTTTCGATTTTATCAATAGGTTTTATTTCATTTAACAGCTACAATTTGTAGCCGTACAACTTAAGTCTTTTATGCACATCATACACAGTACATATAGGCATTCCTAATTGTAGACTACGTCTGGCAAATGATTTCTTCGGGCTCCTAACACACGAAACAAGGATCTGTTCAACAATGTCTTCAGAAATTCTCGGTCTACCTGCTGATTTTACTCTTAAAACGTTACCGTGTTCCTTGAAAGACTTTAGCCACTGACGGATAGTTTTTGCTATAGGTGGTTCACCACCATACTGACGTCTAAAATTAGATTGCACTGTTATAACTGACTCAGTTTTCACAAGCCAAATAACACTCTGCGCTTTCTGTTGCGGAGCACACATGGTTGCTCAGTTGCTCTGCATTGCATTGCACGCACGCCAGGACTGAACTGAAGGAACAGAGGGAAAGAAGGGCACTGGTGCCGCCTCAAGGTCAAGCAGACCAGCCAACTACAGGGGAGCCAAATCTGGGGAGTTGCTGAATCAAACACCACAAACTAGAATAGTGTATGTCATCTTGTACAGTTTCTAGGGCACATTAAAACTAGGGATTTATTTTTCAGATACACTGTACTTTCGTTATCTGCTGTTAAGCAAATTTCTTAAGAACGCCAAACGCTGGAGAACAGATTCATGTATCGCCGATTTCGGAAACCCTTCTAACAAATATCAAGTCTCCTCTATTATTAAACTTCCATTGTTCTCTTTTCCTACCGCTTCGTAGCATTTTACTCATGGTTATCAAAATAAAAATTGTGTGACATGAATGTGTGGGTGTCTGTACAACATGAAATGCAAGTTCAACAACATAACAGACACAATTTTTTCTAGGGCGGTGGTAATTACGAGATCAGAAGAATATAATTTGGAAAGATAACAGTTCGGTTTACATCTATCTTCCCGACAATTTGACAATAAGCGCCTTAGGCGAAACTAAGAAGCATTATGTAGATTTCCAGTAAATGTTCGTAGACAGCAGAAGTGGCAGAGGATACTCCGATATAACAGAAATACAAAACGTGGGGCCTCATATGAACGCCACACAGCTGTCAGTGGAGAGGATTCGGAAACACTGGAAGTTTATTCATGAAGTGAATTACACTGCAACACTTCGGCCTGCAGTTGTCAGCAATCGTAGTTTATGCAAAGACGTGTCACTCACCCATTTCGTAGACTAAGTCCTCCAAGTTCTCTTGAGTGTCAACGTCAAGTTTATATATTATTCCAGAGAACTGCTTCATCGATACACGGTTGGAGACGGCGTCGCTGGCAGATTCTACGGCTGAACCAAGAGTCATGATGGACACGTGAACAATGGATGTTAACAAGTTGCGCGGAGCTGCACTTGAATATATAGCTGTGTAGCTGCCTTACTTCTCTGCAAAACAGGAAGTACGATTAGATAACTGTGTTATCAGATAGCTAAAGCACAGTGCGCTGGAACCTGAAATTTGAGTGATATCAACGTGTAACGACATACGTTCTCCCGAGGTAAGAAGAGTACCTCAGGCATATACTGTTCACGTTACTGACTGCGTATTGAAGGAAGCAGTTCACAGCCAAATATGTGTTTTAGGGACCAACGACGTAATTGAGCTCATACGAAACTTTGGGCTTAATTACGCTGATCACTGCTTAGTCCGCCAGTCAACATCATGAATGTCTTAAAGTGAGCATCACACATATCACTCCCAGTATTACAAAGGAAGTGTTATGTGGTGTTACTAGCTTGGGAGTCCGCGAAAGTTGGTTCAGTCCCCCCCTAAATGGAAAATACTTCACACATTGACATGTTTCCTTCTCGATATGAGAACGTTACCTCCCATGTACAACATATCGGATGGACACAAAAATACGGAAACACAAAAAAAGAACACATTACCGTGCGTAATACGATGCAGGGAAAACGTTGACATTCAAAACAGCATCCATTCGTTCGGAAAGGATAAATGAAGGTACCGCACAGTTTTCATGGGAATCTTATACCATTCTTCGAGCAAAATAATGGCAAATTCAGATGACGTTGATGGACGTGGATAGTAAAATGGTTCAAATGGCTCTGAATACTATGGAACTTAACATCTGAGGTCATCAGTCCCATAGACTTAGAACTACTTAAACCTAACTAGCCTAAGGACATCACACACATCCATGCCCGAGGCGGGGTTCGAACCTGTGACCGTAACAGCAGATCGGTTCCGGACTGAAACGCCTAGAACCGCTGGGCCACAACGGCCGGCAAGTGGATAGTAATAAAGCACCCATTTCTCCCAAGCAGGTCACAAAGGCTTAATAATGTTGGCGTCTGATGACGGTGGTGGCCAGTGGATGTGCGACAGTCCTGCAGGACTCGATCTCTGTGAACAGTGGTCCTATAATCTTGGAGCGCAGCATCACCACTGCAGAACAAGCAATGCTCCATGGGATGGACCTGATTGGAGAAACTGGTCACATACTGAAACTTCCTGGCAGATTAAAACTGTGTGCTGGACCGAGACTCGAACTCGGGACCTTTGCCTTTCGCGGGCAAGTGCTCTACCAACTGAGCTACCCAAGCACGACTCACGGCCCATCCTCACAGCTTTACTTCTGCCAGTACCTCGTCTCCTACCTTCCGAACTTTACAGTAGCTCTCCTGCGAACCTTGCAGAACTAGCACTCCTGAAAGAAAGGATATTGCGGAGACATGGGTTTCATATCAGCGCACACTCCGCTGCAGAGTGAAAATATCATTCTGGAAACATCCCCCAGGCTTTGGCAGAGCCAAGTCTCCATAATATCCTTTCTTTCAGGAGTGCTAGTTCTGCAAGGTTCGCAGGAGAGCTTCTGTAAAGTCTGGAAGGTAGGAGACGAGGTACTGGCAGAAGTAAAGCTGTGAGGACGGGGCGTGAGTCGTGCTTGGGTAGCTCAGTTCGTGGAGCACTTGCCCGCGAAAGACAAAGGTCCGGAGTTCGAGTCTCGGTCCAGCGTACAGTTTTAATCCGCCAGGAAGTTTCATATCAGCGCTCACTCCGCTGCAGAGTGAAAATGTCATTCTGGCCACATACTACTTGGCAGTATTGCCTTGCAGATCAACTTTGGGTCATGGAATACCGCAGTAAAGCTGTCAAAATCCTCACCGAGTCAGCACCTAGTTTCATTCTTGGAACGCTAGTAGTTGGAAACAGTGTGAAACAAGACTCATCTGACAAAATGATATTTTTTCATTGCTCCATCCTCCAGTTTTATGGCTTCTGCACTGTGTCATTTCGGTTACAGGCATTTGCATCACTGGTGAGTATTGGAATTCCAGCTGCCTTTGTAATTCCCAGCGTATGAAGCCCTTTCCTGTTGTTTTGGTGCTGACATTCAATTCTGCAATGACTTTCACAGCTGTCCTCATCACATTTTTCATCAAAACCCTCTTCAGTGACCGTCTGTCGCTATCATTCAACGCACACTTTTGTCCGTGTTGTGACTTAGCGGACTTCCGCTTTCCTTGTACGCCGTATAAATCTTGAATACATTACGCCCTGAAAATCTTCGATACAATGCGTCCTGAAACCCCAAACACTTCAGCTCCCTTGGTGACGGAAGCAAGCACCATACGAGCACCAACAATTTGCCCACGTTCGAAGCTCCGACATAATACGCTCACAACTACACAGAACACTACTCTGATCGCGATTGACGCTTCCAACGTATTGGCGACATTGGACAGGTGCCGTTCGTAGATAAATACTGTGCACATCGCTAACCAAACTTGCCACTATTTTGCACCAAGATGATTCAAGATTTCCATGAAAACTGTACAGGACTTGTATTTATCTTTTCCGGAAGAGTAGAAGCTGTTTTGAATGTCAACGGTTTTCTTACACCGCATTACGCCTGGTAATGTGTTCGGTTTTTGTGTTTCATTATTTTTGCGTCCATCCTGCATGTGGTACGCAGGAGGGAACATTGTTATATCTAGAAGGGATCATATCAGTGTCTGAAGTACTTTTCATTTAGGGGACTGAACCAACTTTCATGGTTTCCCAACACAACTCTTCTTTTGTGATACTGAGAGTGATATGCGTGATGCTCACTTTAAACCATTCATGATGTTGGCGGACTGTACTAGTTGAAGGTAACGTTTGTGATCACCGTAATTAAGCCCAAAGTTTCGTATGAGCTCAATTACGTCCTTAGTCCCTAAAACACATATGTGGCTGTGAACTGCTTGCTTTAGTACGCAGTTAGTAATCGCGAACAGTATATGCCTGAGATATTTACAAGAGTTTTAATTTAGCTTTCACAGATGTTCAATATGCCGCCCATCGGACGCATGACAGTTATCCAGACGAGAGTGAAACTTCAGGAAGCCTGTCATGATTTGTTGCATTGCTTCCCGTTGCTTACAGCGTTGCAGGTAAGCCTAACTTGCTCTAGGGGAGGCAGACTAAGTGTACCAGAAACGTCCACGAGAAAAGAATCACGTGTCATGATTTCATGTGACCTTGGAGGCCAGCAGTGGAATGCCGTACACGTTGGGAGGTGGGGGCTGCAGACCCGCAATGCACCGGCTGAAGTGAGAACAGAAAACGCCTTTTGTTCCTGTGTTGTCACCGTGGCTGGCTCTGAGCACTATGGGACTCAACTGCTGAGGTCATTAGTCCACTAGAACTTAGAACTAGTTAAACCTAACTAACCTAAGGACATCACAAACATCCATGTCCGAGGCAGGATTCGAACCTGCGACCGAAGCGGTCTTGCGGTTCCAGACTGCAGCGCCTTTAACCGCACGGCCACTTCGGCCGGTGTTGTCACCGTCTCGGCCCGATGTACGTTGGGTGATGAACAAGCAAGTGAGCGAGCTCGCTAATGCTTGGAGTCCCCTGACAACAACCGCTTGAAAATGCAATTTACAACCGGCGCAAAGAAACTATTGGTTTCGGAGTGTAATTTACTATCCACTAGTACTTCGGTTTTAACCAAAGGTAGAAACGAAAAGATTAGGTCTAGTAAAAAAGACACAGGCTCCTTCCCCTCCCTCCCCTCTCCATTCTATTATTTAAATAACCGAACTCTCATACATAAAACATCCGTTTCACATATTTCAGTGTTGATGACGTCATACGCCTCAAGCTATGTGCCTCTCAATGATATAATGTATCAGGTATATTCAATGGCATATACAACCAGAAAACGTGTTATTAGTGAAGAAATAATACAGGAGAGGACGAGGAGATTAGTGTTTAACAACTCGTCGACAGCGAGGTCATCAGAGACGGAGCACACGTTCGGATTAGGGAAGGATGGGGAAGGAAATCGGCCGTGGCCCTTCAAGGACTCCATCCCTGCATTTGCCTGAAAGTATTTACGGAAATCAGGGAAAACCTAAATCAAGATGACCGGATGCGGTCTGAACCGTCATTCTCCCAAACGCGAATCCAGTGTGCTAATCACTGCGCGATCCCGCTCGCCCGATGATGAAGTTTCGCTGTGTGAGCAGCGAAAATGTAGCAAGCAATAAAGTTTCTCCCTTTCCTTATTTTGTGATTCGTGTCAGCGAGAAATTTCAAAAACATGGGAGATTATGTGCAAAGTTTCTTCAAAATGGCTAAGCCCTCTTATTCTCAAATACTGGGTGAACATAGTCTGAGTAATTTGTGCGCTGTGGGTTACGGTGCTTCAAGACACATGCACAGTTTCTAACTTTAAAACTGAGTTGGTGTGTTAAATTTTTGCCGGCCGTGGTGTTCTAGCGGTTCAAGGCGCGCAGTCCGGAACCGCGCGACTGCTACGGTCGCAGGTTCGAATCCTGCCTCAGGCATGGATGTGTGTGATGTCCTTAGGCTAGTTAGGTTTAAGTAGTTCTCAGTTCCAGGGGACTGATGACCACAAATGTTAAGTCCCATAGTGCTCAGAGCCATTTGAACTATTTTTTTGTTAAATTTTTAAACACAAGGCTACGACTCTTCAGAAGTCGAATACTATAGCA
This sequence comes from Schistocerca serialis cubense, assembly GCF_023864345.2. Classification (NCBI taxonomy): domain Eukaryota; kingdom Metazoa; phylum Arthropoda; class Insecta; order Orthoptera; family Acrididae; genus Schistocerca; species Schistocerca serialis. The sequence goes on from NC_064646.1 coordinate 430,312,464, forward strand.
TTTTAAATTTTTAAATTCGTTCTATAATTAATGAGTTAGTAAAAATAGTCAAGTCCACAACAATCATTTATTTAAAAATGATGACATATTTCGGGCTCTATGCTCCTCATCCTCAGATGTAACTCACTGTAAACTAGCATTGTGTGCGACAAAGAAAGATCAACAACATCGCATTTAGCCTGCCGGAGTGGCCCAGCGGGTTCTAGGCGCTACAGTCTGGAACCGCGCGACCGCTACGGTCGCAGGTTCGAATCCTGCCTCGGGCATGGATGTGCGTGATGTCGTTAGGTTAGTTAGGTTTAAGTAGCTCTAAGTCTAGGGGACTGATGACCTCAGAAGTTAAGTCCCATAGTGCTCAGAGCCATCGCATTTACCCATGTGGCTGCAGCCGGAAGTGCACGGGACAGTTGCGTGAAATCACACTCGTTTACTACTGCTGATGGGTTTTTATTATTGTTATTTCTTCAACACTCGTCCACACGGGCGGGTGAGCCGGCCGAAGTGGCCGTGCGGTTAAAGGCGCTGCAGTCTGGAACCGCAACAACGCTACGGTCGCAGGTTCGAATCCTGCCTCGGACATGGATGTTTGTGATGTCCTTAGGTTGGTTAGGTTTAACTAGTTCTAAGTTCTAGGGGACTAATGACCTCAGCCGTTGAGTCCCATAGTGCTCGGAGCCATTTTTTTTTTGAACGGGCGGGTGAGGGATGGGCTGTCAGTAGTACAGGCCAACTAATAGTAAAAAAAATTAAATTACACGAAAAAAATTACAAATGCTGGAGATATTTCCATTGAATTTAAAGCTTTTTAAAGGTGAAAAGTAAAATGGATGTTTTATAGATAAACTATAGATGTCTTCTTGCACTTTTAATCAAAACAGTAATAATAATAGGTAAAACAAAACGCAATAAGGGCACATTTAAAACATGTAGCTGAATCATTGATACGTGAAAGATGCACTTTCCTGTCAGTAGAAACTTGAGAGATCTGCTATGAAATAGGGAGTGAGTTGTTGAAAGGGAGAATGTTGGCCAGGGAGGGGGGCAGGAATGCAGTGATATAAGGATGGAGGACTGCCGTATAGCAGCAATGGGGTAGGAGTGGCTGGTGGGACAGAAGAGGAGGTGATGTAGAGAGGGGGAATTGGTAATAACTCATGGTTATTGGGGAAATGAGGGGGTGGGTGGGGGGGGGGGGGAGAAGAAAGGCAGATGGGGCAAAAAGGTGGGCTTAAGGAAGGTGGATTGGGTGGAATCGACTTATAGATATTAGGATGGGCAAATGTCAAGGCGGAGTTGGCGGAGTTCATGATTTGGAAGGGGACAATGGTTGAAGAAATGATTGAAGTTTCTTTGGGAGAGTATGTTGAGGGTGTGTAGTTGATGGGATATGTTGATAAAGGCGCTGCGTAATATGAAGATTGGAAAGTAGAGGGGAAACGATAGCATTATTGAGCTGATGGCTGATCTGTTACGTGTTAAGTAAAGTGGAGAACGCGCATTCTTACCACGTGACGTCAGCCTCAGCCAATAGACAACGGTTAACGAATGAAGTGTCCAAATGAGTGAATAAAGATATGGAAGAAAATATAAATATTTTGTATAATATTATACAAATAGTAGCTTACAAAAACTATACAGTAATAGTGTGATCCATAAACAATTCATATTAAAAGAGTCAGTGTGACAGGCTACATGGTAACTGGTCTCCGCCTCGTGGCGTTGGTTGGCAGTTCCAGGATCGCTGTTTCCACAGACATGTCGTCGTCAAGATGGCTGCTGGTAGCCAAAGATGTACCAGGAGGACGCTGGTATGGTTATCGATATGCTCTGGCAAGGATGAAGCATCATCATTTTGAAATAAATGGTTATTGCCATCTTGACTATTTTATTACCTGATATTTTGTAATGGATCTCTGTCAAACCCGCGAACAATGTTATCGTTCAAGAATTATACGAAACAGTTAATATCAATCTTCACTTGTCCATGAAAGCAGTTCGACAAGGTACGGCAGCTAGGCCTGGTCATTCTTTTATCTGTTCAGTGATATGGCGCTATTATTCAAATTAGGTCAAAGACTGACGACATTAAAAAAATTCGTATGGTTTTGCAGAAAATAAAATTTTTCAGATGTGTCAGAGTTATTAAAACTGGATACAACAAGTATAATGAAACGTTTCCCTAGTAAGAGAAAAATTCCACCATATTCTACTAGAGCAGGTTGCTGATTTTGGTAGCAAGCTACTTTGATAAAGGTGTTTTGATCATTGTTATTTATTATTTCTCTTGATGCCTAATTTATGAATTGAAGAAAAAGAAGAAAAGACAGAGAATACCAACAATTTTAATCATAGCATACGTACATGTTTATCATCTACATTTTATACCGAATTGTCGTCCTGCTCATCCAAATGTACATTTTCCCCATTAGTTCAATTGTTGCGAGAGGGTAGAGGCTGAAATCTTTATAAGAGTGTATTAATACGGCCAACGAAACGTATGGAATTATATAAGTGTTCGGGTGAGTTGTAAAGGGTTTGTCTAAAGTCTAGTAGTGGCAGACCATCCAAGATATCGATAACAGCTATTATTACGGAAAGTGGACCTAAACAATGATAAACAGTCATTATGGTGGATGCGTAGAGCATGGGCATTTTCTTTGCTATTGTGATGGGCAGCAACAAAACATTCAGTGCGTGACTTGGACAATGTAAAAAATATGTAAACGTAAATACTACTGTTTCTTTCCAGTATGGATCGGATATTGTAACCATAATTTAAGTATACTAATGAATGTCTTTAGCGCTGCGTTGATTTAAATTTGTTCAATGATCTTATTTCACGGAACACCATTTTTTACCTCACAACAATGATCTAGTTCGCATAAGTGTTACGCCAATCCTTTGGTAATTGGCTCAGTGGCTCAAATCCACTTTCGGGCATCCTTATGACTACCTGCATAATAGGTTGCTGGGACATGTTTTCAACGAAATATATCACCGATTCTGCTGTCGGTAGATTTGTGGAGCCATGTGGCAACGGATGCCTAGGGGGACCGGATGCCTAGCACAAGTCACGTGATTCCAGCTGGCTTGTGTACGCGATGACGGCGCTCGATACATACCCAGATGGGAACCATCGGTTTCACATCAGGCGAATTTGGTGACCAAGAAATTTCACTATCATGCTCCTCGAACCACTGCAGCACGATTCTGGCTTCGAGACACGGACAATTATGTTGCTGAAAGATGACATCGTTGTCAGGGAAGGCATCAGGGGCGAAGGGATGCAGGTGGTCGGCAGCTGACCCGGTCTTCTTATACTACCACAGCTGGAGAATGCAAGCGCAGGAGAATGTCTATCATAGCATAATACCGTTCCCACCAGCCTGCGTCTGTGGTTCGGTGCACGTTTTGAGCAGCGGATCGCCTGGATGGCTGTGTTTGTGGAGATTACTGTTGCCATGGTGTAGCAAAAACGTGATTCAACCGACAAGCCGACATGTGTTACTGTTGCGAACATCTATGGAAACAGAGGGGTGAAAGTATACTAGGTGCTAAATAACTGGACGTGCACGATTCTTCACAGAACGTGACATGGGGTCGGGGCTTGTTTGTGAAGTAGAATAGATAGTGATCTGTGGCATCTCTGCTGAAAGAGCAAATTGCTGGTAACGCGCGAGTGTTTCGGAGCCCACCATTCATCGTACACTGTCGAACATGGAGATACGAAACAGACCATCCATACTTGACATATTGACCCAACGGAGTCGTCAGTTACAATTGCAGTGAGCACGGGACCAGCTCTTCGAGCGAATTATATTTTTGCTACGCTAGGTCAATGTAGGTCTACATGAACGCCATCATTGAGGTGAACGGCGCCTCTGAACGTCCAGCACGCCACGGGCGTAGGCTGGCGGCAGCAGTATCATGTTATGGGAGACATTCTCCTGCGCTTCATGAGACCCGCAATAGTAATCTGCGAATCACCAGCATCCCTTCATGCTTGATGTCTTCCCCTAAGGCGATATCGTTTTCCAGCAGTATAATTGTCAGTGTCTCGGAGCGAGAACCGTGCTACAGTGGTTTGAAGAGCTTCATAGTGAACGTATGTCTCGGCGGCCAAACTCGTTCAATTTTAAACCTACGGAACCCACCTAGGTCCCTATCTGGCGCCATTACTGCGTTCCAAATCAGCGGCCCATTATTTAAACGATTTACTTGACCAGTGAGTAGACATCTAATGCCGCGTATCTCCAGAAACCTACCGACAAACTGGCGGATCCCTTACACGCTGAATCAGTTTTGTATTTTATTCCAAAGACGGAAAAACAAGGGCTGGAGCAAGTGGTCACAATGTTTTGGCTCATCAGTTAGTTTGATAGGAATCATTTTGATTTGTAGGACACAACACGTTATGGTCAACATTCGCATTTTCATATTGATCTTGGTGAATGATTCCATGTTTCTCAAAATGTTTGTTTTCGACAAGATAGTGAGAAGAAATGTTATGTTAATATATTGATTGGAAAGTATATGACCATCTTCTTAATAGCACATTAATCGACCTTTGGAACGCTATACACCTGCTATTCGACAAATCTTTGGTAACTTTTCTGGAGGTACGTGGTGCACTAGATGTCTAACATAGGTAACGCAATTTTAGTAAATTACAGGCCGGTAATTTTTGTGCACTTAGCTGGTGGGTGATAGCGTCCCATATGTGTTCCATTGGGTTCATATTACGCAAATCTGGTGACCAAGACATCAACGTAAGTTCTCTATCGAGCTGTGACACGATTCTGCACGAATATTTGTTCCTGCTGGAAGGCGCTATAGCCCTCTAGGAAGACAGAAAGCGAGAAAGGATGAGGCTGATCCCCAATAATATTCACGTAGTCACCTCCGATTACTATCGTTGGTTCAGTGTAAGCCCAGGAGACTGTCCCCTATAGTATAACACTGCTAAGTTACCTAATCACAAGAAATGTCATTCATCCGATTGACCAATACTTTTCGATTGATCTGATGTCGGATCTGCAAGATCAAGTGTCCACTTCAATTAAAATTGAGGATGTAGCTGAGATCAACATGGGAACACGTAGTGGTCGTTTGCTGCCGTGGTCAACAATTTCCTCTGAACGGTGTGCTCCGAAACCCATGCACGTGACCAGCATTATAGTCCACCGTCAGATCTGCCACAGATCGCCGCATATCCCGCGGCATCTAACGTCCAAGCTTCTCAACTCGTTCTGCCATGTGACGTGGACGCCCAACACTTCGTAGCGTGCAAGTGTCTTCAACCAGATTCTACACACGGTCGCGACGGAAAGAAGGGAACATCTGACCAGCTTCACCGTTTCCGAGACGCTCGCTTACAGGCGCCGCTCCACACTAATCTCTCCTTCGTCAGAGTAGAAAAAGTGGTTCAAATGGCTCTGAGCATTGTGGGACTTAACTGCTGAGGTCATCAGTTCCCTAGAACTTAGAACTGCTTAAACCGAACCAACTTAAGGACATCACACACATCCATACCCAAGGCAGTATTCGAACCTGCGACCGTAGCGGTCGCGCGGTTCTTTAGACTGTAGCGCCCAGAACCGCTCGGCCACCCTGGCCGGCTGTCAGAGTAGCTTATGGCATTGGAACTCTACATTTTCGGCCCGTATTGTCGCTAGAGTGATTCTTCAGCCGCCTCTGCTCTTCTTTCTTACTTTTCATACCGCGTTATGTGTCCGCAGCGGAACCAGGTGGCATTTAATCTTGGGGTAGGTAGCGATCCTAATGTTTACGTACATCAGAGTAGATTATTAATTCTCCAAATGAAACTTCATAACAAGTATCTCATGACGCAGCAAATAACCGCAGATTGCTCACATTCTTTCCGCCAAATTATTTATGTATACAGAGAACAACATCGGTGCTATTACTCTTTCCTGGGGCACCGTTGGCGATACCCTTGTCTCTGATGAACACTGACCATCGACAACAACGTACTGGGTTCTACTATTTAAGAAATCCTCGTGCCACACATATCTGTGAACTTATTCCACATGCTCGTACCTTCGGTAACAGCCTGCAATGGGGTGCCGCGTTTAATGGACCACCTTCATGCTGTCTCTCTACCGTTCCACTCTCGAACGGCACGCGGAAAAAACGATCACTTAAATTTTTCTGTGAGAGCTCTGATTTCTCTCATTTTATCGTGATGATCATTTCTCTCTATGTAGGTGGGTGCCAACAGAATGTTTTCGCAATCGGAGGAGAAAATTGGTGATTGAAATTTCATGAGAAGATCCCGTCGCAACGCAAAACGCCTCTGATTTAATGATTGCCACTCCAATTCATGTATAATGTCTGTGACATTATCTCCCCTATTTCGCAATAATACAAGACGAGCTGCCCTTCTTTGTACATTTTCGATGTCATCCGTCAGTCCCATCTCATGCGGATCCCACACCGCACAGCAATACTCCAGAATAGAGCGGACAAGCGTAGTGTCAACAGTCTCTTTGGTAGACCTGCTGCATCTTCTAAGTGTTCTGCCAATGAATCGCAGTCTTTGGTTTGCTCTACCAACAATATTATCTATGTGATCGTTCAAATTTAGGTTATTTGTAATTGTAATCCCTAAGTATTTAGTTGAATTTACAGCCTTCAGATTTGTGTGACTTATGGCGTAATCGAACTTTAGCTGATTTCTTTTAGTACTGATGTGAATAACTTCACACTTTTATTTATTCAGGGTCAATTGCTACTTTTCGCACCATACAGATATCTTATCTAAATCATTTTGCAAGTCGTTTCGATCATCTGATGGCTTCACAAGACGGTAAATGACAGCATCATCTGCAAACAATCTAAGACGGCTACTCAGATTGTCTCCTATGTCGTTGATATAGATCAGGAACAATAGGGGGCCTATAACACTTCCTTGAGGAACGCCGGATATTACTCGATGACTTTCCGTCTATTACTACGAACTGTGACCTTCCTGCCAGGAAGTCACGAATCCAGACGCACAACTGAGGCGATACACCGTAGGCACACAGTTTGGTTAGAAGACGCTTATGAGGAACGGTGTCGAAAGCCTTCTCGAAATCTACAAATATGGAATCAATTTGACGTCCCCTGTCGATAGCACTTATTACTTCATGAGTATAAAGAGCTAGTTGTGTATCACAAGAATGATATTTTTTGAATCCGTGTTGACTATATGTCAATAAATCGTTTTCTTCGAGGTACTTTATAATGTTCGATCACAGTATATGTTCCAAAACCCTACTGCAAATGGACGTTAGTGATAAAGGCCTGTAATTCAGCGGATTACTCCTATTTCCCTTTTTGAGTATTGGTGTGACTTGAGCAATTTTCCATTCTTTAGGTACGTATCTTTCTGTGAGGTAGTGGTTACATATAATTGCTAAATATGGAGCAAAATATTAGCATACTCTGAGAGGAACCTGACTGGTACACAATCTGGACCGGAGGCCTTGCCTTTATTAAGTGATTTAAGCTGCTTTGTTACACCGAGGATATCTACTTCTATGTTTCTCATCTTGGCAGTTGTTCTAAATTGGAATTCAGGAATACTTACTTCGTCTTCTTTGGTGAAGGAGTTTCGGAAAACCGTGTTTAATAACTCTGCTTTAGCGGCACTGTCATCAGTAACTTCACCGTTGTTGTCGCGCAGTGAAGGTATTGACTGCGTCTTGCCACTTGCCACTGGTGTGCTTTATATATGACCAGAATCTCTTTGGGTTTTCTGTCAGATTTCGAGACAGAATTTCGTTGTGGAAATTATTAAAAGCGTCTCTCATTGAAGTACATGCTATATTTCGAACTTCTGTAAAACTTTACCAATCTTGGCGATTTTGCGTTCTTTTTAATTTGGCATGCTTTTTTCGTTGCTTCTGCAACAACGATCTGACCAGTTTTGTGTACCATGGGGGAACAGTACCATCACTTATTAATTTATGTGGTATATATCTCCCAATTGCTGTTGATACTATCTCTTTGAAAACATTCCGCAACTTCTCTGCACCTACATGATCAGATCGGAAGGAGTGATGACTGTACCTTAGAAAGGCTTTTTTAAATAGATATACTTTGCGTTTCTTTTTGATGGTTGTAGGTGTTACGCTATTCAGCCTAGTAGCAACTGTCTTGTGGTCGCTAATCCCTGTATTCGTCACAACACTCACTATTTGTCCAGGATTATTTGTTGCTAAAAGTTCACGTATGCTTTCTCAAACAATTACGCTTCGAGTGGGCTCATTAACTAATTGTTCAAAATCATTTTCTGAGAATACATTCCGTACAGTATCGTATGATTTTTTTATGCCTGCCACCGGCTTTAAACGTATAATTTTTCCAGCATATCGAAGGTAGATTGAAGTCACCACCGACTATAATTGTATGAGCGGCGTCCTTATTTGAAATGAGACACAAGTTTTCTTTGAACTGTTCAGCAACTATGTCTTCTGAGTTGCGGGGTCGGTAAAACGATCCAAATAATAGTTTAGTCCAATTGTCAGGTATAACCTCTACCCATACTATTTCACGTGAACTGTCTACTTCAATTTCACTACAAGGCAAACTACATCAGACAGCAATAAACATTCCACCACCAACTGTATTTAATCTATCCTTTCTGAACACTGTTAGATCGTTTGAAAAAATTTCGGCTGATTTCTGGCTTTAGCCAGCTCTCTGTACCTACAACTATTTGAGCTTCCATAGTTCGCAGTATATCATGTGAAAAAAGGCAAGCTGAGTTTCGCACCAGCGATGTTTCTAACACCATGCTAATTCCATAAGTGTTACAAGTGCACATGTACGAGTGCATTATTTAGTTTCTGTCTTCTTACACTGGTGACACCGAGAAGCAAAAGCACTCCGTCTTCAGGCCAAAAGTGGCCCATCGGGACCATCCAACCGCCGTGTCATCCTCAGATGAGGATGCGGATAGAAGGGGCGCGTGGTCAGCACACCGCTCTCCCGGTCGTTATGATGGTTTTCTTTGACCGGAGCCGCCACTATTCGGTCGAGTAGCTCCTCAGTTGGCATCACGAGGCCGAGTACACCCCGAAAAATGGCACCAGCACATGGCGACTCGGATGGTCACCCATCCAAGTGCCAACCACGCCCGACAGCGCTTAACTTCGGTGATCTGACGGAATCCACTGCGGCAAGGCCGTTGCCTACCGAGACGGGTAGGATGTGTTAAATGGATTTTAGTAAATATTAACTGTCTGCCTGTAAATATTAACTGTACCAGTAAGAAAATGAGGCAACGGCCTTGCCACAGTGGATACACCGGTTCCCGTTATGCGCTGTCGGGCTTGGCCAGCGCTTGGATGGGTGACTATCCAGGCCGCCATGCGCTGTTGCAATTTTTCGGGGGGCACTCAGCCTCGTGATGCCAATTGAGGAGCTACTCGACCGAATAGTAGCGGCTCCGGTCAATGAAAACCATCATAACGACCGGGGGAGTGGTGTTCTGACCACACGCCCCTCCTATCCGCATCTTCATTTGAGGATGACACGGCGGTCGGATGGTCCCGATGGGCCCCTTTGGCCTAAAGACGGAGTAATAGTGCTAGTAAGAAAATGAAAGAAAATATTCGAGCCTCACATGGAAGTGACACAACAGTCAGTAACTTGGAAGATAGAACGTGCGTAGTTTCTGCAGGAAGTGGCTTAGATTGTAAAATTTCCACTTGTTGCTAGTAATCATGATTTATCTTAAGACGAGCTACTTACCGAACTCATAGTAGAAGTCCTCCATGTTCTCTTGGCTGTCGACATCAAGTAGATATATTATTCCGGAGAATTGTTTCATCGATTTGCGGTCGAACTCTGCGTTCTTGGCAGATATTGCGGATAGACGAAGAGTCATAGTGCACCGGTGTAGAACTGGCGGCAGCCAGTTGCATCCAACAGCCTCTCTGCATGTGGCCGCTTTGTTACTTTGCAGCACAGGATGGAAGGCGAGATAACGTTCTTATCGGATTACTTGATCCAGCTATTTATGTGATATGACAGTGTGAGTGCGTATTTCCGCGATAGGTGAAAAAAGTAGTGGAAACATTAAGGGAAGTGGATACTCCAAACACCAATAGTGCTCATGTACTGAGCCAGGCAGTTCACAGCCGTACAATAAACAAAGGAAGAGTGGCCTGGGAAACCAGAGGGTCAGGTCCAACAGCCTGATATGACTGATTTTTCGTCCTCCGCTCTTAACGATCCCTTTACTCGAGGTGTTTGAGAATAGTGTCGTAATTTTATGGATGAGCAAGTAAATGTAATTAATCGATTAATAGTAACTATTCTCGTAATCGATTATAGATGTGCCGATATTTGTTTCACGCCAGTTAGTTTTGCAGTCGATTATTCTTAAGAACGATTATTTCAGTTTTTCCTATTTTTTTTTTTTTTTTTTTTTTTTTTTTTTTTTTTTTTTTTTTTTTTTTTTTGTTTGTAGCCTATTGAGTGTTGCTGTCTGCAGCTTTACTACGCAAAGAATTCCGACTGCCCCCTAGTCCTCTCCGCGTAACATCAGCACAAGTAAGAACATTTCCTGTTGACTGTGTTCTGTATACGATTCCTGCTAACAAAAGTGTTCTAACGGTAGTATTTCTTCAGCAGCGCGGTGAAGTCTTCTGTTGCGGGTGTGTTAATTGAGAAATTAATTTCTAGCAGTAATAACTGAGAATGCCGCAAATATAATGTAGACTATTCACAAATTTTCATTGGTATAGGAACGTTCACTGGCCATACTGCCGCCCATTTCTTCATAAAAACTGGAGGCTCTTGAAGGAATGCTCCATGGTTTCAACATTCCAGTCTACAAAATGGACACTGAGCATTTCAGAACCCTTAACAGTGTTACCGACCTCATTATCCAATGAAAAGTTGAAGTTCGTGCTAACAACGTAGCCTACAGTTCATGAACCTTAAAATGATGAAGTTTTTAATAGTTTCCTATGAACTAATGTTAGTTTGTTAATTATTTATTTAAACTAGCATTTTTATTAATGATACTTTAATAAAGGTCCTTTTGATGACATATTTCTTCATTCTAAACATTTAAAATAATTTCTCCTTCTTCGGAACTCTTTTATGCCTCTGTCACCCTATGTTCTAAAAATGAAATTTGTTTCTTTATAAACGCAAAGAATTCGGATATTGTGCCTAATTCCAACCCCTTACACATTTATAGAAACTAATTTTCTTACTTTTGTGTCTAAAAACGTCTTCTCCTTCATTGTAGCAACTCTTTCGTACTGTGTCACCATTACATTTAAGTGCGTAAGCTGTATATTTAAACTACAAATTTTACCACTTTAATACTTCATTATCGTCTTTTCTGGTTCTAACTTACATTTTCCAGTTCCAATATCTTCACTTGATTACACTCAAGTGCGTAGGCTCTACTTCTAAGGTAACCATTTTAACATTGTGATAGCTCATTAACGTCTTTTCTGGTTCTAACTGAAATTTTTTTAAATTCCGATATCTATACTTGATTTTCACAGTCTTGTAACAATTCTGGGTTTTGGATTTGGATTAGGCCTAGTGTCTCTTAGCGTCTAATTCCACTTAGTTTTACTTGACCCAAAAATTCCCAACTTCTATACTATCGTCACTACTTTACTGTTATTGGCAAACAATCGTTTACGATTCATATTCAACCTCGCTTTCACCTTGATGACAGTAGTTGAAGACTCTATATTTACATCGTTTTCCTCCTCTTCGTTACTACTCTCAGAAATTTTTCTCTCTGAATTTTCGGTCAAAATTTAACTCGACTTTTCCCTATCAGCAGACTCACTCGTGTCCATCTGCGACTGTTCTGTTGTTTCAGATGTACATCTGCGCATGCTGCCACTTGGTGCACCAAGCATTCCGTTTGATATCCTTTCGCCAAAGCTCCGTACATTGCATATTGAACGACCTCGATCGCGGACATTTGTGAATTGTTTGTTGAAAATTGTCCCATCGTGATAGCAGGATAACTGTGCTGATCGCGTCGTTTACAATATGTTGCATAGACATTGCTAGTGTCAGCTACGGTTTCATCTTTAGCTGCCCTACTAACCTTGGCTTGGACTGCTAGATAATGGATTAGTATTTCCTGGTCCTAAATTGTCATGAGACTTCAACGTACGGCCAAGAGCGGAAATTAACTTTCGTTTAAATCTTTCCCGACATTACTACTGCGTTGATGCTTATCGTTTACCGACTGGAGACCATTAACAGAAGCTAAATTACTTTCAGCTGATGCAACACCGTTTGCCATCGCTTCTCTACTTATTCCTGCTACGAGGTCCAAAACTAAACGTTTACGTTTACTTAGGTTGAGGCCAAGTCCAAATTTTCGTATGGGACAGTTGTGTTTTATATGGCCTGTTTCAGACATATGAAGTATGCTGGACGTAATGCATGCTTCATGTCCCTCACTTCTCACTTAGAATGTGATCGGTTTTCTAACTTCCATTTTTTGTAGTTTTTGTTACGTTTGGGATGGGCAACGGCTAAAAATTTGCCCACACTTCGTTCCCAATACGGGAACGTTTCCATAACTCTGGAGTTTGAGTTTTATTGCTCTGGTTGCAACAGCCATGGGGACATTAAAAAGGCGCCCAAATCTCAACTTTCCTTCGCCTGGACAACGGTAAACTTCGAGACAGAGACTGCGGCCAATGTTAACTCAAAGCTACCAGCACACTCACGGATCATTCACTCTTACATTATCATACAGAAAATTTTAAATTAGTAGGTTCACTCGTTAGCATTGAGCAGCGCACTGCCTATTTAATCATTCGATAATTTCATGTGCTTAGCTCTACAGTTATGAATTTTGAAAGCTGCTCGTCGTCCTTGGCGAATTCCAGTTTCACTGTATTCTTCTGGTTGGTACTTCCACTGTTATTAGTGTTTTTTCACACGTTTTAAAATAAAGACTATCGTTTCTCACTTAACCCAGCTGTGTAATAGCTGCTCCGTTAGAGGGTACGAACACCAAGTAAACTGTCGAACGTATGCAAGTAAACAACCGAGTAACCGATTGCAATTATCTCATTGCGTGGGTACATTAGCCGTACTGTTTGGTTTATGTTCTTGGTGAGGAATCAGTTACAGTCACTTAATCGGAACAGAACGTGACGATAATCTGCCATATGGTACTATTAGCTTGGGAGATCCGAAGAGCTTTTCGAGTACTGTAATTTTGAAAGTACTTCACACGCAGACAATTTGGCACCACGATATGTAGATGTCATGCCTTATGGAAAATATGTTTATTATCCGTAATTGTGAGGGGTGTACCTAACGTTTATTATTACGAGGGCGGTTCAGAAAGTAACTTCCGATTGGTCACAGTGCGGGTTGTGGGGGGGAGTAGCGACGCCATCTGTGCGTTCACGCACTCAACAGGTCAGTCGGCATCAAGCCGTGGTCGAGTGAACGTCGTACCTGCGCTAGTTTAGTTTTTGTGGCAGTTTGAAATGTGTGCTGCAATAGAAAACCCCACCAAATGTGAAGTGCGTGCTCTCATAAGGTTTTTTACAGCCAAAGGATATTCTGCAGCAGCTATTCATCGTGAGCTTTGTGCCGTGTACGGACCAAGAGTTATGAGTGAAGGAGTTGTCCGTGAATTGGTACGTTTATTTAAAAGTGGACGAGAAAACGTTCATGATGAAGAGAGGAGTGGTAGACCATCATTGGTGACTGACGCACTCGTTCAGACAGTTGATGCAAAAGTTCGTGAAAATCGACGTTTCTCAATGTCGGAGTTGTCTACTGGTTTTCCACAGATTTCTAAGACTCTCTTGTACGAGATAGTGACAGCAAGATTGGGTTACCGTAAGTTCTGTGCACGATGGGTGCCCAAAATTCTTACCGACCACCACAAAACTCAAAGAATGGCCTCTGCATTAGACTTTCTGTCACGTTATGAGGACGAAGGAGAACCATTGTTAAACAGAATCGTGACCGGTGACGAAACCTGGATTAAGTACGTGAACCCTGAGACAAAAGAACAATCAAAGATGAGGGCACATTCAAATTCGCCTACCAAACCAAGAAAAGCCTCGCAAGATTTTTCTGCCAGAAAACTGATGGCAACGGTGTTTTGGGATGCCAAAGGGGTGTTGTTGGTTGAATTCATGGAACGTGGTACGACCATTAATCAAGACGTGTACTGTGAAACAATAAAAGAGTTACGACGGGCTATACAGAACAAACGCCGTGGTATGCTGACTTCCGGTATCGTTTTTTTGCACGATAACGCCCGTCCTCACTCTGCTCGCAGAACAACGGCCCTTCTTGAGTCCTTCAAGTGGGACGTTATCAACCATCCACCTTACAGCCCAGACCTGGCGCCAAGTGATTATCACCTCTTCATGCATTTGAAGAAATGGCTCGGGTCACAGCGGTTTAATGACGACGAAGAGCTCAAAGATGCGGTCACAGGCTGGCTCCAGGCACAAGCGGGTGATTTTTATGCAGAAGGAATTTCAAAGCTTGTGAAGAGATACGATAAGTGCCTCAATCGCTATGGAGACTATGTAGAAAAATAGTGCAAAGATGTAGTTGTAAGATGTATATATTAAAATATTTTTATTTAACTTGGTGTATTTTTTTAAATCAACCGGAGGTTACTTTCTGAACGGCCCTCGTATTTTAACGTTGCGGTTGCGTGTATGACAGTGTTAAACCCAGTCTCTGCACGCAACCTGTAACATGTCGAGTAGTAAAATGAGCCCATCAGGCTTAATTTACGCATAATATAAATGTACTGGATTGTTATCGGTGGCTTCTCCTGTGTACCTGTATGTCACATATATTTCAAACATGTGTGATTGATCTCCTCTTAATCTACCTCCCTCTTCTACTTCTCTCTCCCCACTATCTGCTTCATCATACTCTATCCCTCGTCCGCCTGCCTCCCTCATTCACCTGACTCCTCTAACCCTGTATCTTTTTACAACTTTTTCCTCTTCCACGTTTCCCCTCAAAACCTGTCCCTCTTCCACCTCTTTCCACTTCCACCTGCCTCTTTACATCCCCATCCTCTTTCACCTTAGATCTTCTCACTCTTCCACCAGTCTCCTCACATCCTCGTCCACTACCGTCTCTCTTTCCCTTCTCCCTGTCTATCTCCTCTCCTCTCTCTCTCTCTCTCTCTCTATCCATTTGCTCGTCCCTGTCCCTGTCCATCTCCTCCGACCCCTTTCTCTGTCCATCTCCTCCTACCCCAACTCTCTGCCAATTCTTCCTTCCCCTGTCGCATGCCATCTCCTTATCTATGTCCAGTTGGTTCTTACCCCCGCAGCACTTCTTTGCAGTTAATAAATAATATTTGGACCAAATCTGGTTGGAACTGAGCCTCGGAGATGTGTAACATACATGAATGTGACGATGAAAATTCTTCTGGGTGTTTTACCGCGTCATTATGTAATATACTTTAATTATAAAAGTAAAATCAACATTTCGACGGCTGTAATATGAGCGGAACATTGGTCTAAAGTTTATAATTAATGTATTTCATACAATAACGCGGTATAACACACAGAAGAATTTTAATCATCATGGCACCTGCCACGGATGCCCATACTGGGTGGCTATAATTAGAGAAGGCAGATACTCCTGAATACCAGTGTGAGCTGTAATTACCGTATGGTACCAAAATCTTATAAATACATTAAAGCCTTAATGCTGAACCGATTTACGCTGGGAAAAAATTAGTTCCAATTTTGGCCGTCAAGTGCTAATCTAGCGCTGTGAAAGCAATAAAAACGAATAGAAATGTTTCCACATTAAATAGAATAGGAACCAGACGTGGGTATAAAAGGTCAAACAAGCGAAAAAGGCAAAAAGCTAATTTTATCATCAACTGCTGCTTACACTATTTGCTAAGCATGAACACCGGAGATGTCGAAGACATGCTGTATCCGTAAAACTACGTAATCAACAGTTGTTTGCAGCAGTTCCTGTGGAATCTGAACAACGCGTTCCTGTATACTGGCCTTCAGTGCAGGTAGAGACCTCAACGCATTCCTGGTAAACGCAGTCTTTTAGATATCCCTAGAGCATTAGTTACATGGATTCAGATCAGATGATCTTGCATGCCGTGCATCTAGAAAACCTCTGGAATCATGCTGTTTCAAAGCAGGAGTCAAATACTGTGCAAAGAGGTCTCGATAACGTACAGAAGACACGGACCCTTCACAGCTCTTCTTGGTGTATTCTCATCAAAGACGAACGGACCGAGAATAGAGGTGCTTGGGAGTCCATACTACAGAGTAACATACGGCGAGTCTAATGGCTCTTCGTACACAACTCGCGGTTTAACAGTACCCCAAAATCGGCAGTTCTGTACCCTGTTGTGTAAAATGCGCATCCTCATGCCATAAATACTGCCCAGTCAAGTGCCATCGACTTCAGTCCTTGCCAGAAACTGTAGAGCAAATTCAGAACGTTGGTAAGGATCATGAGGTTTCAGTTACTGCACAGCCTGGATCTTAAACGGGTACCGCAGTAAAATAGACAGCAAGACTTCCCGTATTGTTGACCAGTGCGCGGACAGTTCTTTTAATACTGCACGAGATCTAGCACTGCCTGGAGCGCGTGCGGTATACTCAGTTATAGAAACAGAATCCTCGTCAATAACTTCCGCTAGAAATTATATATCTGTACAGCGGCCTACAAATACAGGAATGCACAGTACCTCACACAGTATCACTTGAAAACTGCACATACAACTTTGATTAATTACTTACAAATATTTTTCACGGAGTACTTAGTTGAGATATAGAGAAACACATACCATAGTCATCTCTGTTCAAATTACTAATTCGGATCTTAATATTTGACTGAAAATACTCTTGACATTGACTATGACATACAATACTGACACAGCACATGAATATAGTTACTTGCTCCATGGTTGTTGAAGGCATTCGTTTTCATTGAAAAAAAAATAGTTGAAGGGCTTATTTCAATAGTGGTACAAGTCCATTTTTGTTCATTTTGTGATACAGAGTCCTAAAATTAAATGAGCGCTGAAAAATCTGCAGTTGAGATACCAGAAATATTCAAGCATATGGTTATTTGCTAGCGATGAACCTTTCTTTCTGTTTGTTTGAATCAATAATTTCAGAAGCATTGTAGGCAGAAAAGTGGAGGTAATGGACTAGTACCACTATTGAAATAAGCCCTTAAGTTGTCGTTAAAAACTTGAGTATCGCTTTCTTAAAAGTAGACTTTTTTTTTAATTTCTTTTATATGTGTATAAAGTTTGTTACTTTGTACCTTAAAAGATTGTTTATTTCTGTGCGATAGCCTTGTTTACTCTTTTTGCATGGACATCATCGCACATTCTTCTATTATATGAATGCAGATCTGAGTTGGTTTTGAAATGTTCAATGCACGTTTTACGTTAATTAAACTTTTTTGTATGTAGATACATGGTAAAGGTATAATATTTTGCTGTTGAAATAGCTGCTTGCAGTGTGTTTGCCTTGATATTTATTCTAACGGCTCATTTTTCTGTTTACTAGACAGATCACTAATTACACGAAGTACAAAGCAAACAGAACTTAATTTGCTAGCAAGATAGTGGATGTGGGCTTTCCAATCTAAATTTTCATCTTTAAGGACACCTCAGAATTTTGTGACAACTACTATCTTAACTTTTTTATTTTGAATTCTAAGATTCAGGTCATTTTGTGACTTTGTTTTCCTGTAATTGATGCACTTAGTTTTTGAAATATTTGAAGTTAACGTGTTCATTCCAAATCAGTTTTGTAAATATTACAAATCTGTAGTTGTAGACGTTGGCAATAATTGCTTTGCTTGTTACAAAAACATATTATCACACCCAAATAGAGTTATATGAGAACCCACGACTGTAATTTTGATGTCATTTATATAAATTAGAAATAAGAGAGGTCTTAGAACGCTTTCCTGTGGTACCTCAATTAGCAGAGTCCGAAAATCAGATTTTGGTTTTTAATGTTGGCTGAAGTAATTTCTGCTATCTGTCTTCTGTTACGGAGAAAAGACTGAAACATTATCTCCACAACTCCTGTATACCAACAGCTTCTAACGTGTTTAGAAAAGCATAATGTTGGACTGTACCAAAAGCCATCGAAGTCCAAATTTATCCCTATTCTACTGTTTTGTCTGTCTTGTCTCATTACGATACTTCCCATGAAACGGAAAATAGCTGATTCTGTACTCAATCCTTTGTGAAATTCGCGTTGGTTTACAGACAAGAAGTTAAATTTTTCAAGAAAATTTGTAATTCTATGTTTCATGACTGTCTCTATTACTATTGAAAATACGCAAAACAAAGCTATAGGTCTATAATTTCCAACTTGATATATGTTGACCTTTCTATACAGTGATGTTTTTTTTTTAATTTTTTATCTTTTACGAAACACTCTTTCCGATAATCACATATTTATGATATGTGAGAGCTGTTCTGATATGACACTATCACATTTTTTGTGACTGTACCACATACTTCGTCAACCCCTAAAAACATTTAATTTCTCAATGTTTTTATTATTCTTAGAAATTATTTATTCATGGAGCATAGCAATATTGATTTGACCACTTTGGTCTCTTGGAACAGAGGTTCCTCTATTCCTAAGGCATTTTTACCCAGTTTTACTGGGGTATTTGTGAATTAGTTCAAAAAGAATGTTCAAATGTGTGTGAAATTGTATGGGGCTTAACTGCCAAGGTCATTAGTCCCTAAGCGTACACACTACTTAACCTAAATTATCCTAAGGACAAACACACATATCTATAACCCGAGGGAGGACTCGAACCTCCGCCGGGACCAGCCGAACAGTCCATGACTGTAGCGCCTTAGACCGCTCGGTCTGAATTAGTCATTTATGTAAATTGCTAGCGTAAGATTCCTGTGTAACACACCATGATCGTCTTTTAAAACAATGTCAACTTCATTTTTAACATTTCTGCTTATTTCTTTTTTTACTACATCTCACGTTGCTTTTCATGTGTTTAAAGACACTAAAATTGCTTTATCATTGTGCAATGCTTTAGCTGTTTTAATTGCCTTGCTATAAATGTCCTTATACGTCTTAACGTAGTCTGTGAAATGTTTCTTTCTTTTTTAATTGAGTGAGATGTTTTAAACTTTGACAAGGTACTCTGATACCTAGTGATATCCACTGCCTGCTGTTCGTTGCCTTGAAACTGATCCTCGCAAGATTTTTTGGAAAACACATCTCAAATAGAGGCCTGAACGTACTACCGATTTTAGGTAAAAAAGTACAGCTCCGATCGAAGGCTGTTACAAGAGAAAGTTGTATGACTTAAAATAGTTATAGATTGCTTTTTGTTGGTTTTTATAAGTACTGATTGCTTTTTATCGTTCCGAGAACTATCAAAAGAAACGTTAAATATTTCGTTCCCTCTAAGTTTTTATCATTGACAGGTCATTATCATTGACTTTCGCAAACTTGCTACTTACGAGAAATGTAGCTCGCAGTAAGGCGGAAAAGTACTTATTTGAAACATGATAAAATGTTCCAGATGTATCTATATTTTTTTTTAAAAAAAAGCACTCTCGAAAAGTGCATGGATGTGTTCAGTAAAGTAAAAAGCCAACAAAACTGCAAGATTTTTTAAGTAATTTTAGCCCATAAAGGTACAAGCTTTTCGAAGTAATTTTTTGATGCGTACAATTCATAAAATCGTACAAATTGTTTAGCAGCATGATAACACAACTCTTTGCGAAGAAATTAAGCCCTGGCCACCTGCTGAAAATATCTAGGAGCGGATTTTTGTCAAGAAATCGATAGTCGACATACCTAAAATAACTAACATTTTTAAAAGTTTCAACAAGTACTTTTTTTACTTACTGCAGACTATATTTGCAGAAATAGCAAGTATGCCAAAGTTAATGTTAACGAGTTACAGAGAACCGAATGTTTAGCGTTTCCATTGGTAGTTTCCGATACGAAATAAAACAACTGATAGATCTTTTTAAGCCATTCAACTTACTCCATTAAAAGTTTTCGATCAGAGATATAGTTTTTTACTTACTTAAGAAAAATCGCGTTTTGCAACTTTGATGATTTTTTTGGCCATGATCGCGATCTCTCATTGAGTTTCATAAGAAAGAAACGCTACCGGTATTAAAATTTAATTTCCTGATACACATGTTTTTTTGTTTTCGGAGAATAATTTTTGCAATCACTTATCCAGAATGGTTGGACTACTAACGCAATGGAAAAGCGGCGTAACGTCATTATTCTGAGCTGTTCCCCCAGAGGCAGTAACCACGTCACGGAAATTTTGCATCTGTCTGTGGATTGTGGCATCACTTTGTGTTTTACGATAGCCGATTGCTCATTATAGGATATTTTTAGAATTTTGAAGGTTTTTTCACATAAACCCAACAAATCTCAACTGTATTATTATTCTGTAACGAGCCACCGAAGATCACGAGTTAACTTACAACAAAATACTCATAAAATATCCTCGAACAACTTTCGAAATTTTGGAACTGAACTTGGTATTCGTTCTGTGTAGAAAAAATAACTGAGGTATAAGTGGTACACTGACATGAAAAGATTAGCACAAAACATATGGAAGTCTGATGAAGAAGATACGCTGAGCGGTCAAGCAAGCGCTGCGTTAGTTGGAAATGAGGGATTACCAACCCTGTGGCCAGCATGGAAGCACGTTCCACAGCATGCGTTTTCCTCCGCGGTGATTACATACCGTTGTAAGAACCATGACTTGCCTTTTGTAACGCCCAGGAAACCATCATAAATCGCTGTAACTTCGGTGTAATTACAGTATTTCAATGGAAGTGTCGTCTCTGTTAGTCTCATTGTGTATTTCTATCAGTTATCAGTAACTTCTGTACGATACTGTAGTAATTATTTCTGTGGACTGTTCAAATTTCGTCGATCTACAGGGTGAAAAGTATTTAAACCGACAAACTCTGGGAGGTTGTAGGGGACATCTAAACAAATAGTTTTCCCTAATGTCATTTTTTCGTATGAGGAGTAGTTAAACCGGTAGAGAAAGATTTCTCTGGCAGCAAATTAATTAAGCCAACAAACACTTTTCCATTTTTTTATGACCAAGAGACAACACATTAACACAACCCAATTACAATTACAGTAGATTTTCATATATGTCTCCATTGACACGTAAACAAAGGTTACACCGTCGGATCATGTTCTGACACGGGCAATTCCTGCTGCTGCTACTATCCGGGCAATCAGATCCTCTTCTGATACAACAGGAGTTGCGTAAACAAGGTTGCGCAGTTCTCCCCACACAAAAAAGTCCATAGGGGATATATCTGGGGATCGAGCAGGCCATGGTACAGGACCACCTCTGCCAATACACGTTTCTGGGAACCGTCGGTCCAGGAATCGACCCACACGACGACTGAAAAGTGCCGGCGCCCCGTCATGTTGTAACCACACGCGTTGTCTTGTAGGGAGCGGGTAGTTGATAAACCCGCTGTGCAGCTCGTCCGTTGTGGTGCGCTACGTCGTACGCACCAACCATATCAATGTACTCACTCCAGGGGTATCTCTCCATTAGTAAACAGAGACAATGCACTACTACACTGGTGGACAGCAGTTGCCTACAACTGAAGAGCGTAATACGGGCTCTAACAACTGAAGATCGTAATACGGCCTCCACCGGTATAAATAATCCTCATAGGAAAAAATGACATTAGGAAAAAATATTTGTTTACATGTCCCCTATAAACTCCCAGAGTTTGTCGGTTTAAATACTTTTCACCCTGTATATTACTTCGCAGTGACTCATGATGTGAAATTTACTTTTCACGCCCGTGTATATGCTGTGCCTTGAATAAATGTGGTCACTTTTATAAGTACTGGCATTCGTAATTAAGTAGCCATCTGGAGAAACTGACATTTATTTGGCGTGCAATACAGAGCTATGTGACTGTCGTCATAACAAAGTGGCGACGATCATGTTGCAATACGATCGTAAATTTATGTGTTGCATATTTCTGGACTGTTTTCCGAAAAATATTTTGGTTTTCCCGTGACATCTTTGACCGTGCTCTAATCGATCGCATTTATCTTTGGGTATGGTAACTCCGTATTCAGATACGTCTGCGTGAGTGCAGCTCACGTTGTAGAACATGCTGAGGACACAAAAACTTTTGTTGCAGCATCTTGTGTGGGATTACCACCCCGCACCGGCAGGATTCGCAAAGCACCTCTCTGGAGTCGACACCATGCTGAAGGGAGAAAGAATACCACCGCGTCCGTTTCCAAGTTTCGGTACGGAGTTGAACTATATTATCTAGTTGGAGCAGCACTCCATGGCCGACGGGTTAACAAATGACATGCAATGGGAAGCGGTTTTCCTCACATGTTATGATATATTATGTTGCAAGTGAATATAACTTCCTTCGGAAGCTTAACACAGAGATATATACCAGTAAACTAACAAATATTCAGTAGAAAGGCAAGCTTGCATATTACTATGATTCGCAAATACGTTAGCGCCTGGTATAAATAAATGTTTCTGTTGTATTAAGAAAACGGTGAGTCGATAGACAGAATACAGCGATCGACATTTGATTGTAAATACCAGTATTGCAACAAAAGAGTAAACAATTAGACTGACATCCATATTCATTAGTGCATGACATCATTCTAGTGCGTGAAAAATCATTGAATGGAGTTGAAGAAACTCTCTTTATGTGGTTCTTGATCACTCATCCATGTTTCTGAATAAACAATGACGTCGTTCATGGCACTATAGGATCCCTCCATCGTATTTCATACTTGCAAACAACGCCTGAGCCCAAACCTCTCACGCTGTCTGAGTACACACGACAGGGAGATATATCCAGACGCAGTCGACCCCTCTCCGGGCATAGCAGAAACACGTTCCCACCAGTAAGGGAACCGTGTCTATTCGTCATCACCGATTTAACCCTAATTTCCACTACTCACAGGAATTGGATTAAAATAACAGAAGAGAGATCCATAGATGGCCAAGCGTTTAAAAAAAAATATCATTTCTTGAGCGGGTCTGGCGACTCATGAGCCATTTATGTGAGCGTAACTTCTAGGCAGCGATTGGCGCTGTAGAAACAGTACAGAACGGTAATTAAAGGAGCTTGGCGTCGATCTCCTAACGAGAACTTGTTTTCAGTTTCTAAGTTAATTACACTGCAAATAAACCAAGATAATGTTCAACGTATTTTATTTACTAGGCATAAAAGGCATGAAAAGGAAAGGTTAACGGAATTCTGGGATTGCAAATATGCTGAGGTGAAAAATATCATGGGAAAGCGACATGCATGTATACAAATGGCGGTAGTATAGTGCCCGCGAGTTATAAAAGGGCAGTACATTGGCGAAGATGTCATTTAATCTCAATTGATTCATGTGAAGAGGTTTCCGACATGATTATGGCAGCACGACGGGAGTTAAGAGTCTTTGAATGCGGAATGGTAGTTGGAGCTTGACGTATGGAACATTAAATTTCGGAAATCGTTACGGAATTCAATATTCCGGCAGCCACAGTGTCAAGAGTGTGACGAGAATACCAAATCTCAGTAAATACCTCTCTCCACAGACAACGCCGCCGTTGACGGCCTTCGCTTAACGACCGAGAACAGCGGTGTTTCATAGTAAGTGCTAACAGACAAGTAATCCCGCGTGAAATAACCACAGAAATCAATGTGGGACCTGCGACAAACATATCCGTTAGGGCAGCGCGGTGAAATTTGGCATTAATAGGCTATGCGTCGTGGTGATTTACGGCTACTTGGAGACCATTTTCAGTCATTCATGGATTCAAGTTCCCAGACATCGACGGAATTTGTATAAATGACAGCCCGCCATGTCACCGGGACACAACTGTTCGCGATTGGTTTAAAGAACATTCAGCACAATTGGAGCGAATGTTTTGGCCACCCATATCGCTCGACGTGAATCCCATTGAACATTTGTGGGACCTAATAGAGAGGTCAGTTCGTACACAAAATCCTGCATCGGGAACACTTTTCAGTTATGGACCGCTATAGAGGCAGAAGAAACAAAGACATCCAACCACTTCTTGAGTCCATACCAAGTCGAATTGTGAGTTAGTATGGATAGAGGTCATCCTTGGCAACCGGAACACAACAATAACTGGATCCTTCTACCGTCCTCACAACTCAGATGATACAATTGCTGAAACGTTCAAAGAAAACTTGAGTCTAACTTCAAAGATATGCTTCACTCACAAAATTATAGTTGGTGGTAACTTCACTTTACCATCGATATGTTGGCGAAAATACATATTCAAATCAGAAGGAACGTATGAAACATCGTCTGAAATTTTGCTAAACGCATTCTCTGGAAATTATTTCGAGCAGTTGGTTCATGAGCCTACTCGAATAAAATTAACTAACGACGCAGCATAACAAGATTTAAACGAAAACTTTATTTTCCCAGATTGGCGATCTTTTGCAGAAGTTCGAAATTTAGCGCGGACTTCAATGCAAGATGCTTGTAATAGTTTCCACAACCTTTTTCTCGAAACCTGGCAGAAAATCCAAAGCGGTTCTAGTCGCACATAAAACATGTTAGCGGCAAGCCACAGTCAATACCTTCTCTGCGCGATAGCAATGGAAATACTACCGATGACAGTGCTACTAATGGAAAGTTGCTTAACAAAATCTTCCCTTTAGTCGTTCACCGAAGAAGAGGAAGTAAATATTCCAGAATTCGAATTAAGAACAGCTGCCAACGTAAGTATCGTAGAAGTTGATATCCTCGGAGTAGTGAAGCTACTTAAATCGCTTAATAACAGCAAGTCTGTAAAAGCAGACACTGTATACCAATTAGGTTCCTTCAGAGTATAATGATGCAGTAGCACCATACTTAACAATCTTATACAACCTTTCGCTGGACGAAAGATCCGTACCCAAACACTCGAAAGTTGCACAAATAATCAAGAAAGGCAGTAGTAATAATCCACCAAATTACAGGCCGACATCATTAACGTCGACATGCAGCAGGATTTTGGAACATATATTGTTTTCGAACATTATGGATTACCTAGAAGAGGTCTATTGAAGCACAGTCAAC
This sequence comes from Schistocerca serialis cubense, assembly GCF_023864345.2. Lineage (NCBI taxonomy): Eukaryota > Metazoa > Arthropoda > Insecta > Orthoptera > Acrididae > Schistocerca > Schistocerca serialis. Next base: position 430,337,594 of record NC_064646.1, read on the forward strand.
ACGGATTTAGAAATCACCGGTCTTGTGGTACACAACTAGTTCTTTAGATACACGAAGCTTTGGGTGACGTTGACAAGGGATTTCAAATTGATTCAATGTTTCTAGATTTCCAGGACGGTTATAACACTGTATCTCATTAGCGACTTGTAGCAAAATTGCGTGCTTATGGAATATCGTCTCAGTTATGTGACTGGATACGAGGTTTCCTATCAGAGAGTTGACAGTTCGTGGTATTGACGGAAAGTCATCGATCAAAATAGAAGTGATTTCTGGCGTTCCCGAAGCTATTGTTATAGGTTGTCTGATTTTCCTTATCTATATAAACGATTTACGAGACAATCTGAGCAGCCGTCTTAGGTTGTTTGTAGATGATGCTGTAGTCATTTAATCGTACAGTAAAGTCATCAGAAGGTCAAAACAAATTGCAAAAGTACCTAGAAAAAGACATCTGCATGGTGCGAACAGTGGAAATTGACCCTAAATAATGAAAAGTGTGAGTCATCTATATGAATGGTGAAAGGAATCCGTCAAACTTCGGCTCCACAATGAATCAATAAAATCTGAAGGCCGTAAGTTCAACTAAAAACATATGAACTACAATTACGAAAAACTTAAACTAGAAAGAACACACAGAAAATATTGTATGGAAGGTGAACCAAAAACTGCGTTTTATTGGCAGAACACTTAGAAGATGCAACTGATCTACTAAAGAGATTGCCTGCACTACGCTTGTCCGTCTTGTATTGAAGTCCTGCTGCGCTATGTGGGACCGTTACCAGATAGGATTAACGGAGTACGTCAAGAAAGTTCAAAGAAGAGCAGCACATTTTGTATACTGGTGAAATAGAAAACAGGGTGTCACTCATTTGATAAGGATTTGGAGTGGACATCAGTAAAACATATGCGTTTTTAATTGTGTCCGAATCTTCTCACGAAATATTTACCGCGAACTTTCTCCTCCAAATGCGAAAATATTTTGTTGACACCGACCTAAATACGGAGAAACGATATTCAAAATAAAATAAGAGAAATCAGAGCTCTCATGGAGATATATAGGCATTCGTTTTTTCAGCGCGCTATTCGGGATGGGAATAACAGAATGCCAGGTACTTTGATATACAGAGTCTCCATGTAGATGTAGATGCTGCATTTCTCCGGGAAAATGAGGTCAGCCGCGATATTAGAAGGTGTCCCACGACTTTGTCATCTCAGTGAAAATTTGCAGGAGGTGATAGTAAGGCGTATACGTGAACTTCGTATGTAAAATTAGATACTTTCATTTTGCTACACGCGCTGAGGTGATATTCATCGTAAAGACAGGGGAAACAGTAGTTTTTTGGAAATCTTGTACACATTATGAAGGCTGAATTTTTACAAATGCATTATTATTTTATAGTTTCGGTATAGAAACAAACTTGGTTTACACAAATAAAATGTATTCTCTCATCACACCGTTTGGCAGAAAACTACGCGTAACGCACCATTTCGCTAAATGTTGGTGAGGAGAGCTGGTGATGCACAGTGGAATATGCCTCGATGCAATTGGAAATTTATTTGCAATCACAAATTTTCCTTTGTTTTTCCTATTCACGTGTTTTATGAAAATGTTAATAAATACAATATACTGGGTAATATTTCAGATTATTTACAGCTCGACCTGCCATTTTCTGCGGCCTTGACAGATTTCTTTATCTGGATTGCGACAGGGAAATTAACTTGGAAAGACTGGACTGTCATAAACTTGCTTGGTACAGAAAGCCATCTCCACACAGGTATAGGACGGGAAAGTAGCACTCTCCTGTGTACATGCTACAAAGACAATGGAGGATTATGTTCCGTACAAAATTCATTGTAGGAGATGCTAAAAGCAATCCTTTTAGGCTAAATGTGATCTGAAGGCCAGTTGAAATACATGAGCTTCAGACATTAAACCAGAAGTTGGACATTAATGTGTACTGTAGCGGGGCTTCGCCCTCTTACTATAATATTTAAATGTTAAAAAAAAATTTTATACCTTGGCTTTGTAGTTTGTTCTCAGGTAAATTGTTTAATGTTGCCATACCAATAGATAGGTTTGTCCATTTGTAGGACGGCTTTCGGTCACATTTTGTTTATATGTATATTTGCTCTAAGTAATTTTGAGACAGTTTGTCTCTCGCGCCTTCGCTTGTGCTCGCGCATGCGCTAGGCCGCGGCCGAGCCTCGCCGTGATACTGCTCGCGACGCCTAGTTTCCGTGCCGCTCACGTGTGGTCCTTATTTCTGGCCGCCGTAGCTCCGTCTGCGTTCGCCTTAATGGTTTTAATCTTGACAGACATAATCTTATGATTATGCGTCTTTATTGTTTTAATTTTTAATCTGTGACATGGCCAGTGTTTGGCTCTCAAAATAATTTAATTTTTTGTAAGTATCACGATTTCTTTATTATTCAATCATTAGACTGATGATGCATTTCAGTGAGTAATATATGTCCGTATGTGGTTTAATTTATAGGTTCTGAAGAAGATTCCATTACTGGAATCGAAACCTAGGTAAACGAGTAAAAATTACCTTGCAACTGAAGGCTGAAAAAATTTATTTTCTCATAAAGGAGTGTTCTTTTATGTCTGATTAGGACTGTGTGGTTCACAGTAATTCTTTCGACTGAAGGCTCTTGTTCTCACACGTGCCTATGTGGAGGCCTTTGATTGGCTCTGGTTAGAAACCTGTCACATAATGGGAGTGATTTTCTGCTCTCCTTCCCACACCGTACCATTAATGATTACCATGACAAAGTCATCCAAAGTAGGATATTGTTAAACTTTTTTTATAAAATTATTAGAATCCAGAACTTTTAGTGTCTGCTTCAGTTATTTGGCAGCGTTATAATGCTGGTAGAATCAGCTGAGTTTCATAGAGTACTTCAGGGACACCGTTGAGAGTGTTCTTCACTTTATCCAGACACAAAGAGAGATGTTCAAATGGTTCTGAGCACTATTGGACTCAAGATCTGAGGTCCTCAGTCCCCTAGACTTAGAACTACTTAAACCCAAGGACATGACACACATCCATGCCCGAGGCAGGATTCGAACCTGCGACCGTAGCAGCAGCGCGATTCTGGACTGGAGCGCCTACAACCGCTCGGCACCAGCGGCCGGCAAAGAGAGATGTGTACAACTTAAGCAAAGTGCAGAGGTGGAGCTGGACTCAGCACTTCCAGCCACTATTGCAGCCATCTTTCAGACTTACATCATTTGTGAATGGTAATAATGTGTCATCAGTGCAACCACCAAGGTAAGGGCGATGCAAAGCAAGTTAATTTGCATCTGGGTTTCATTTCATTTAACGTTCTCACGTAGCTGGTTGCACCCATTCTGCACTTTGGTGAAAGTATCAGTTCTGGCTTTTCCGGAGATCTTTTTTCAAATTTCTAAGCTTTATCGCTGTCACTGGATGTATATGAAATACAATTTCATACTAGGGTATAGTGGAGCTACTCCGCTCATTTCAAGTATATTCCGTATGTAATATGACATGAAACGTTTCAAAAATCAGTCAATGTGATACAATATATCAATTTATTTGTGAATACATTCCATTATATAAAAGGTGGAAATTCATTTGCAAGAACAAAATAACAAACAAACATCTGAAGAAGACAAAAATCATAACATACCAAAATCGTTGTGCTATACCGTCCAGTCCAAGGGCTATTCCGCGCAGTGTAGTATTTCAGTGTCCAAATCACAAGCATTTACTACAAGTAAACATTTTTCATCCCGTTGTACCCATACACTCTTCAGAAACAATGTAGCACATTGCTGACACTGTATCCAGTCCCCCTTCTGACGAATAATACTTCAGACGGCAAAAGGCACAAGGAGTGTGCTCATTAATGTCTTCAATTGCAGTTGACTGTAAGTCATCGTCCATCTCAGTTGATGACGACATTTGTTGCTTGCATTATCTTTGTTACCCTTCCCCATTTTTACTCTGCTTTTAGCCTTCATCGCTTCGAAATTCGTGTTTGAGGTCAAATGCCTTTGTTCTGTTCCTACCTTTATTGACGTCCTTGACTGGAAATGATTGCATTGAAAGGATAAGTCTTTTGATGAACGAAGGTAGAAGGTCCTGGCGTAGGGGACTCAAGTCCCTGCTGGGAACATTGAGTTATCTCCGAAAGGGGAGATAGTGGCACATTGGAAATGTCTACCTGGAAATGAACTGAGGGGAGAAATTTGTCTTCGGAAATAACTAGCGGATTTAATGGGAACAATACAGTACATTTAAATCCTTTACACCATTTCCAATGGTGGCACCTTCATTCCAAGCTGAGGAAAACAATTCTCGGAAATTAAGCTTGTTGATTTCGCCTTTTGATGTCGAATGCATGTAATTTGTTGCAGCATGATGGTAGAAAACTTTCAGCAGTTTGAATACTTATCTGTCTAGAGGGTGAATGGAATGTGTGGTGTGAGGTGGATGGCAGTGCACCTCTACCTCATTCTGACGAGGCCTGGGGGATGTTTCCAGAACTCCGCTGCAGAGTAAAAATCTCATTCTGGAAACATCCCCCAGGCTGTGGCTAAGCCATGTCTCCGCAATATCCTTTCTTCCGGGAGTGCTAGTTTTGCAAGGTTCGCAGGAGAGCTTCTGTGAAGTTTGGAAAGTAGGAGACGAGGTACTGGCATCAGTAAAGCTGTGAGGACGGGTCGTGAGTTGTGCATGGGTATCTCAGATGGTAGAGCACTTGCCCGCGAAAGGTAAAGATCTCAAGTTCGAGTCTCGCTCCCGCACACAGTCTTAATCTATGTTTCATATCAGCGCACACTCCGCCGCAGAGTGAAAATCTCATTCTGAAGTACATTTGTGTTAATTCAATGTTTTATTAATGGGCATGGAGCTTAAGACTTTTAAAGCTGTGTAATTTGTATTATAAAACCGTTTGTAATATTTTTGATAATCTCCTTTTGTAGTTCAAAACTTAGACAACACAATTTCCACATACAAAAGATTCACTTTCAGTTTTCTCTGCAGCCCCAATGACTTAACGGACAATAACATGACTGCAAAAACGTAAGCTTCGATTTGGTTTTTGATTTGGTCATTCTCCCTTTCCTAGGACAGTAGTATTTGCAGTGTGCCATTCCTTCCTCTTAACATTTTGTATCAGGACTGCGTTTGAAAGTCCTTGATTCTCCACCATTTGTCAGGCGACTCACGAATTTTGACTCTCTCTCAAGGCGGTCCAGAAGAGACAATTATTTACTTGTCAGGTTGCTTGGAGCAATATTTGGTTCAAATGGCTCTAAACACTATGGGACTTAACTTCTAAGGTCATCAGTCCCCTAGAACTTAGTACTATTTAAACCTAACTAACCTAAGGACATCACACACATCCATGCCCGAGGCAGGATTCGAACCTGCGACCGTAGCGGTCGCGCGGTTCCAGACTGAAGCGCCTAGAACCGCTCAGCCACACTGGCCGGCTAGCAACATCTCCGTACACCTACCACCTGTGTGAACCCTATGTTAAAATCTGATGGACGCAAACACGCTAAAAATTAGTTGACTGCATATCAGTCTTACAGTAATTTTACGATCTGTCCTGATAAGGCACTTCATATTTCCACATTGTCAACCATTATTGGGGATTATCGTATTTCACTTCTTCTCGGCTTGCTGAAAAAGATTTGTGTCATCTGTACAGTTGTGAATGTCCTTTGCAAGTACAATAAATGTATTTGCTGTTATGAATACGAGACTCCAGCTGTATGATTTATCAGCGAAATATGAAAATCTGTGCCAGAGCACCACTTGAATTCAAATTTCCCGCTTTATGCAAATGGTCGGCTAAAAGAGTGTTTCTTTTTTCTTTTTTTCTGAGCAGATGTCACAGGACTGCCCTCCAATTCGTCGATGAATACTTCACTCAGTTTTTTTAATTACAGAGGGCAGCTAGCCCTTTAACGGAATGGCTGAGCTACCGTGCTTATTACTATTTAAGCTATCCGAGCACACTTCCGACACGACCGACGGAAGTTTCCGTATGTCATCGAGAGTCCACGTTCTCCACTCGCACAATCGCTGTGATTCCTGCAGTAAATAGTATTCTATGTAAGTCCTCTCTAACTTTTGATAAGTCACAGTATCAGTTTCTCCAAGCTTCACAAAAAATTAGATAGTACTACCTACATTTCTGATAGTATTGCCAATCCATTTTCGCACTGCACGTGGCGACAATAACTTCAAATACTCTCAGCACTCGCCGTGGAAGTGTAGCAGATATTAATTGCTGCTAACTCAAGGTCACTATTCCTATCTCATTGTTGTGTGAGGGGGAAGGCAGCAGCGTTGTCGATTCTTGCAGTGTTGCCAGTCTCATTAATTTCCTAGGGCATCTAGTACATACCTCTCTTTAGGCTTGGCACTAACTAACACCTGTTTCATACGTAATGAAATTTTGGGATGGCAAACGTTTATAGGGAAATGCAGAGTTGTAGCAGCTGTAAGCAGAATCACACTTCAGGGGTGGAATCTACTTAGTGGAAGAAGATGGATAAGATCGACTGAAATGAATGCATTCCCGACGTCGCTTTAGTACATTCGCCTGATTAGCAACGTCATGTTTGAACGTCAATTCAGAGATCAATTTTATCAGTAATCAAGTGCAAGTGGACTGGTCTGATGATCTTCAAGAAAAGGTTTACTAAGAACGTAGATTTAGCAATCTTCAATAGTTTTGCAAAAGAGGATGTGCGATTAGATAGCGGTATCTTATCCTGTGCGACAGACGACATTTCTTACTTAATCTCTGAAGAACTGAAACAGACGCAACTAAATTGCGGTGTAGAACTACGTAAGGAGACTCATAAAAGTATAAAGCAACGTGGAACACATAGTATTTAGTGTACAACATTGTGTTTCAGTTTAAAACTCTTCTCTCCTTATTAGGAATGTACGTGTGTTTATCCGTAGAATATCAAATTCCATTCGCTCACAATCGTCGGTAGCTAGCGATACACATTGTAGAATAATGAAGTGAAAAATAAAAGAACTCAACCTTCGTGATTAATAAGTCTCCAAAGAATGGTGGTAGAACCGCTAATAAGTGTGGATGTTGATGAAGTATTGAATAAGTGAAAACCTAACAAAACGAGTAAAAGTGTAAGGTGAAATGATACCATTGCCAAAACTCGCAGATGACATAATGCATTTTCTAGCCAAACTGATAGGTTTAGTGGAACTGTTAAATGAGGTCAATAAGATACGTAGCCTAAAACATCCGTGAAGGACCCAGAAATTTAATGGTTTAGATACCAAGGAATGAAACTTCTGCATGATGGGCATAGCACCTAAGACGTGAAGAAAGAACCACGTAGGTGCAGACAGTTTTTCACAGTAAAAGGGAAGTGCTACCACTGAATTCTATTCTAGAATGTAGGAGGCTCTACTTGTAATTGAGTTTCATGGACGCTGCATGGAAATCAAGGAAGTTGAACATTGGGAGGATGGGCATAGGAGGAAAGAAAGACAGAGAAAATGTCACGGGTTAGAAAGAGTTGCAGGACGCCGTCAAGAAAGGTTAAAACCAGTCTACGCTGAATGCAGCACGTTATCTTAAGGAATGTTCTACTTCAACGTATGGCTGATGGCAGTGGGTAAATGGTGTACCGGAGTCACAAGTGTCTCTTCCCACAATTTGTGGCTTTTATACGACGGGTGTCTGCACTTATCTGCCTAACTGAAAGTTTCTCTAGTGTTTACATCTTGGTCTTAAAGTGGGTTGTGCCTCTCTCAAGACCTCCGTTGCGTAACATGGGACTGACATATTATTTTCAGTTTTTTTCCGACTGTTTTGTTGCTGTGTCGGACACTACTTTATTTTTGGTTATTTGATCACTTCGATACGATTCAGCATCATCCCGTCGCTACTTATTGTCTCTACATTAAATTGTGGTCACATGTTGGCTCCTTCTACCACCACAGACATTTTTTCACTGTGCAACGCTATTTTGAATGCGAAGTTGGTTAATGAGGGAGAGATAAGGAAAGAGAACACACCAAAATAGCATTACTGGTTACATAGCGGTTTAATAAAGAGAAATGGGGACGGCCGATTCTATGAAAATGCAGTCAGTACATTCCAGCACGTTATCATGGAGCAGCTGAATCACCCAAATGAATGATGTGATTTTAACATATAGCTGGAAATTTTTTATTTTGTTCGACAGCTAAGTCATTAAAATGTTCTGCGCACGTATGTTTCGGCCTACTGAGGAACAACGTGGTCATCAGAGACGGAGCACAAGGTCGCAGTAGGGACGGGTGGGGAAGGAAGTCGACCGTCGTCTTTCAAAGGAAGCACCCCGGAATTTGCCTGAAGCGATTTAGGGAAATCACGGCAAACCTAAATCAGAATGGCGGACGTTGGTTTGAACCGTTGTCCTCCCGAATGCCAATCGAATTTGCTAACCACCACTGCATCACTTCGCTCGTTTCGGCCTACTTTCGGCCTACTTAAAGAGACTTACTTCTTGAGGAAATTGTTTTGTAAACGCTTAAGTTGTTGATTGATGAATTCTTCTCGGGATACCAGCCGAGTATTGACGTCGTCCGGTCGCGACGGTTCAGTGAGTTTCGTACCCATCATCTTCTGGCGAAGTTGTTGTGCTGCCTGTACAGACTGTAACGTTCTATAAACGATTTTGCTGTGTTTTTTCTTTGGTTGTCATTAAATTCTTATTTGGTACATAACACATATGATTGAAATAGTTGGGTTCATGTTCGTGCACATTTATGTTGGTTGTATTCTGCCTTTCTTTATATTATTCTGGATTTTGGTATATATATATATATATATATATATATATTCTGCCTTTCTTTATATTATTCTGGATTTTGGTATATATATATATATATATATATATATATATATATATATATACCAAAATCCAGAATAATATAAAGAAAGGCAGAATACAAACAACATAAATGTGCACGAATATATATATATATATATATATATATATATATATATATATATAATTTTTTTGTGGTCTTCAGTCCTGAGACTGGTTTGATGCAGCTCTCCATGCTACTCTATCCTGTGCAAGCTTCTTCATCTTCCAGTACCTACTGCAACCCACATCCTTTTGAATCTGTTTAGTGTATTCATCTCTTGGTCTCCCTCTACGATTTTTACCCTCCACGCTGCCCTCCAATACTAAATTGGTGATCCCTTGATGCCTCAGAATATGTCCTACCAATCGATCCCTTGTTCTAGTCAAGTTGTGCCACAAACATCTCTTCTCCCCAATCCTACTCAATACCTCGTCATTAGGCATATGATCTACCCATCTAATCTTCAGCATTTTTCTGTAGCACCACATTTCGAAAGCTTCTATTCTCTTTTTGTCCAAACTAGTTATCGTCCATGTTTCACTTCCATACATGGCTACACTCCATACAAATACTTTCAGAAACGATTTCCTGACACTTAAATCTATACTCGATGTTAACAAATTTCTCTTCTTCAGAAACGCTCTCCTTGCCATTGCCAGTCTACATTTGATATCCTCTCTACTTTGACCATCATCAGTTATTTTGCTCCCCAAATAGCAAAACTCCTTTACTACTTTGTCTCATTTCTTAATCTAATTCCCTCAGCATCAACCGACTTAATTCGACTACATTCCATTATTCTCGTTTTGCTTTTGTTGATGTTCATCTTAAATCCTCCTTTCATGACACTGTCCATTCCGTTCAACTGCTCTTCCAAGTCCTTTGCTGTCTCTCACAGAATTACAATGTCATCGGCGAACCTCAAAGTTTTTGTTTCTTCTCCGTGGATTTTAATACTCCGAATTTTTCTTTTGTTTCCTTCACTGCTTGCTCAATATAAAGATTGAATAACATCGGGGATAGGCTACAACCCTGTCTCACTCCCTTTCCAACCACTGCTTCCCTTTCGTGCCCCTCGACTCTTATAACTGCCATCTGGTTTCTGTACAAATTGTAAATAGCCTTTCACTCCCTGTATTTTACCCCTGCCACCTTCAGAATTTGAAAGAGAGTATTCCAGTCAACATTGTCAAAAGCTTTCTCTAAGTCTACAAATGCTGGGAACGTAGGTTTGCCTTTCCTTAATCTAGCTTCTAAGATAAGTCGTAGGATCAGTATTGCCTCACGTGTTCCAATATTTCTACGGAATCCAAACTGATCTTCCCCGAGGTCAGTTTCAATTTTGTAATGATATTTTCTTACTCTTAAAGGTGACCATAAGATGGTGTCTACATTGAGAAAAATCAGTTGTTCGATAAAGAAGTACAGCTGTGTTGAAGTAGTTTCTGTAGTTCATTTTTACTTAGGAAACGTCAATATGCTTTGGGAAACATGCATGTGAAGGTTTTTAATCTTTTAGTGTCAGGTGGCATAAAAATTGTGACTTTATTTTTGTGACAACTTTCTGTACATTTCTCCACCTGCACCTTGTTGAATTTGCTTATCCGAAAGCCAAGAACTCATAACACACTTTACTTCGTATTTCACCACCAATTTTATGTCTTTATGTGACTTATGAACGGCGTTTTCTGTGTTATCAATGTCCTCCTTATTCGCGTGTACTGTACAAGGAGTAAAATATCTCTAACTTATAATAGTTTATTTGATGTAGGCAGAGAGAGACACGGGTGAATGCTTAAACGCACATAAATGGTTAACCTAAATCTATTTCACTTTACGCTTGCAAACAGATCGTATATGTGGAGCGTTCTAACTTCAAATCGTCCAGCAACGTAAACTCTTCCAATATGCGGATTCCGAGGTGGACAATTACTCATCGTCTGTAAAAGGACTGGAATACTTTAGACGCTTTGTTGTTCTAATTGCTGTGTTTACATTTTTTCATCTCAGATGCCGAAGAAGCGTCTTTTGTGCTGTTTTATTTCTGTCATCTTAGTAATGAGTGATATCACAATAAACCATATATGAAGAGTGGGAAGTCTCGAAAATTAATCAATGCTGTTCAGTGTATTAAAACAAGTAATAACTTAAGTGACTTCTATAAACGGGTAAAGCAGTTACCTGGGCAACCCACAAACCAGCAGCTCTGCTGGTTGCCTATCTAACGCTCTCCAGGGACAACAAAACCTGATTTTCAGAATTTCAGAAAATCGTTGTCTGGATTTAAAAATGTTAAAAATGTTATCATAACCCACTCGTTGAGAACTATAACTTTGCGTTAACGTTTAACACAGTAAGGGAAGAATTAAATTTAGAAACTGTGTCTACGTCGTGTAGCAGCGTAACTCACTTCGCGTAATTTACGCAGACTTTATTCAACTAGTGAGAATGAGATCTCTTAGCGACTTTCAACAAACTTTACACATAATTTCAAACCTTTTCGAAACTTTTTGTTGCTGAGATCCCCCGCAAAATAATAGAAGGTATTTTCACTGCTCATCCAATAAAACTTGAACATCGGGCATGACGTTTTAATTCATTACTTCTTTACTACCAACTCTATTTACAACACACTATGCGGACAGTACCCAAACATACCACTGAGTGTACCTGCAAAATTTCTTTTTTTTTTTTTCAAACAAAGCGCAAATTATACAAATTATATGCACGTGCTGTGTTTGATAATGAGAGCTCTTAGCTACTTCCTATGAACTTTAAATATAATTCAAACCGTAGTAAGTAGTTACACGTGCGAAGCTATTTTCACATGACAGATTCTTTGAAGAAAGGGTAGTAGTAGTTACTGGTGTAACAAAGAGAGCACACATTTTGTTTAGTAAATCTTTATTGAGATTTGAATATTATTTTACATAAGCTGATCCATTTGCTTTCAGCAATATCCAATTTCTTTCCAAGATTTCCATTCAAAACTCTCCTTGACACTCACTTTCACAAGACTGTTTTCCTTTGTTCATATTTTATGAAGAATAAGAGCTTTTCTGTTGTCAGTACCATCGATCTTCTCAGTACTTTCTAGGCATACGTACAGTTACCGAATATTCTGCGCCTTCCCGCTGGACTGGTGTGCGGGAGTAAATCATTACCTCTACTGGAGCAGCGTGCAGACCATCAATATTCTGGTGGTCGATTTACTGTTAACATCATATCAAGTTGCTTCAGACCTTCAACTCCACAGTTGTCACTATACCCAACTGTGAAGTTCTTTCCAAATTACGTTCCTGTTCCAGAAGACAGTCAGTGTTGTTGCCAGTAGTGTGGTGATCTATTGTGTCTGTACTATACAGGGAAACGTCTCAGCTCCATGCACGTCCCGTTGCATTTTCCAGAATCCTTCCATAATTACTACGGTGTAATCCCTCTTCTTGCTATTACACCTAGAAGCTACTAGACTACAGACCGTAGTTACACCATGGATATCAAATATCACCTTAGACAGCACTTTGGTGAATCATAACAACGACTGTTTCAATGAGGAAAGGTGAAGTGGAGGAGAAAGTGCCAAGAGTCGAGTGTGAGGTCTCTGGAAATAGCGAGAACGGTATCGTTCTAGCTGCGATATACCTAAGCAGTTTCTGATTGATGTTGATGGAAATATGTTCTGGGAAATACGTTTTGTCTGTCAAGCGCCATCTGCTTGTAAAATACAGTCTGGAGGGCAAGACTGCGCCGACTGCTGTGAAACTGACGTAGAACATCCCTCTGACATCGTAGTTGCCCTGAACGTCCTCCTTGCCGTGACGTCACCAATCTTTAGAATCTGTAAGTAAAATTAAATTACACTATTAGACTACACAATAGATATGTTTCTATCAATTACATATCTTGTAGCTGCAACTATTCGTCAACGGGCGCAAACAATATTATTTAAGTCACTAGGCTCAGAACTACACGTTTCATACTTTCTTCCATCATACACTGTCTTATATTTCTTACGTTTAAGACAAAACAAATCTGTATGCTATAAAACAAAATAAAACCCAGTGAAGATTAACCTACTGTAGCACTTTATTTACTGTTTCTGGTGTCTGTGCACTGTTTATCAACACCTGGGTGGTTTCAGCCGGTACTAGTGCAAAAACAAACTTACAATGAGCTGTGATGCTACACCCATCGAAAGGTGTTATTAATGTTGCTGCTGCTTACTTGCTTTTCGTGTGGTTTTTGTGTTTGGTGTTTGATGCATGCACACACACACACACACACACACACACACACACACACACACACACAGAGAGAGAGAGAGAGAGAGAGAAGTAGATATTTCGAATAACAGAGAATGTTTGAACACTAAGTGTTCTTGTTGGCGGTGGTTTTACGCTCGTGACTACTTGACTGTTATAGTGTTACGTGTATTCACGCAATATTTTCATTCTTTGTTTCACTGCTGTGGTGTATGGTAGTATTCTTGTATCGTTATTTTATAGAGCCTAACGCCTTCTCCGAGAACCTGCACAATAGTTTCATTATTATTTGTTTATTGTTTTCCTCTCTGACGTGATATGAGAAAGAGGAGTCTATAACATCACTTCTCGAGTCACTTCGAGTCTACAGAATGCCTAGTTTTAAAATTCCTTGCTGTTTTGCCTACGTAAACAGTTCGTGACGCGCATAATTTTGAAAATCCGAACATGTTTGTTCCATAAATAACATATTACATGATTTTTACAGCAGCACAGTTTTCGCCTAAATAAGATTGGTGAGGCAACGTAAGCTACTCAGATACTCTGTCATGGTGTGGCGAGAGTGTAAATTGAATATCAGAGAAGCGTTACTATAGGTGACAGTACGAGAGGGGAGGCACGGTTATTCATTGTCTTATCGACCACTGAAAAACAGACATCGGCTACATATGAGTTATTTTTAGATTTTAGTATGTTGGATCAGTATTGAGCCTCATGTCCATCTTCAGCGGCATACGTAGACCTGACTGTGTGATTAGCCTCGCGCCGACTTACAAGTCGAGTGATGATGCGGTTTCAGTTGTGTATCCATTTCTTCTTTGAAAGCTCTTCAGTCTCTTCTAACCACGTTTCTTTATCGGCAGTTCACCAAAGAGTAAAGAACTTGATGCTACTCGTTTGAAGCTAGGCACGTACCCCGATGGCTATAGCTCAGAACTAACCGTTGGTGCATCTTATGTTGTAGCTTCCATCCCGAACATATCTCTTTTTTGAAGTGTTCTAGTTCAACTATTCAGTGTTTAGGTGACTGAATACACATTGTGTTCAAGTTGCATTACGGTTACATAATAGCATAATAATTAAATTTCTTTAAGTAACTTGGAACAAAACAATTCTCACTTCTTCCCTCGTGTTGAATCACCACCGGTGTTTCCGCTCCGCTTGGCTTAAACACCTTCAGCTGCATCAGTATCGGAGGATAACGCCCAGACCTTAAAATTCCTCCCGCCGGCCTACCACAAGGATCAGTGCTGTCTCCTTTCCTGTTTACAATTTACATCAACGACATACCCACAGAGCCACAAGTGCAGATCCCCCAACTCGCGGGAGATACTAGTAGAATCCATGCGACTTCCACCCGCAGAATTAGAAGAAGACTGATGTCAAATTCAGTAAAAACAATATCAACGTTGCAGACACGTAACAATTGCTCAATACGAACGTATCACGAATTCGCACTCACCAGTACCTGAGGGAAATTTTGGACCCATACTTGTTCTTGCATAAACATGTATAGAGGACTTTAGAGCGAAAACACAGGCCATGTCAGAGAAGATCATACCTCTATTCCTGCCCAACAAATTAGGAATGGCTACCAAAATCCGACTTTATAAGAGTACAGTCTTATCGACTTACGAGCAAAACTAGATTCCATGATAAAGAAGTAGTTTAGAACAAACACTTGTGATGGATTTTGAAAAGAACACTGTGGACTTTCAGAGCTACACCATGACTCCCGTATGGACATACCTTGTACAGAAATGATTAACAATAGTCCCTAGCACCATCAGTCATCTAGAAGAGATCGGAAGACCAAATCCATTCCCCTGGTACAGATACAAAACACCAAAGGCGTCATCTCAGAAGTCCTCTAGAACAATAAGGCTGGAGATAGATTTGTGGACACTCCTGAAGCATGACTGTATACGCAAACAAGAATTGAAGTTCGCCCGAAAGATCTGGAATTCCGACGTCACATGAAAGAGAGACAGAGAGATAGTTTGAAGTGCATGAAGACCCCGCCCCCAGCGAAAGAAAAAAAAATGGTAACGGGAACTGGTCCCTCACCGTAAGTGGGCATATAAGCTAACACGTTGTTGTCACACAGCCATTTTTAGGCGTGCTGCTTAAGATGGGACTGAGGCGCAATACCAGTCTTGCATGATAAAATATTTAAACCAAATTCTATGCAGCAGCTGTCCTGTTTTAGTCACCCTGAGGTTTCTGAGCCTCTTGCGAGTAATAGAGAACAGTGTGTGTAATATGAGCACAGCCTGCACACGCACCATGACGAGGTCCGTGGTGCTGAAGCGCTTCTCGATGGTGACGGAAGTGCCGTCTTCGTACGTCTGCTGCAGCAGGTGTGTGCTGGGCCGCGGTTCCGTCACCAGGCTGCAGACGAGGCGGCCGTCGTAGCCCTGCTGCTCGTAGCACTCGTCAAGCCGGTAGCTCACCACGTCCTCGTAGCAGCAGGTGCTCGTCTGCTGCGTGAACTCGTCACCGTCTGACGTCAGAGTCACCCTGCACGACGCCGACAGCACAAAGTCTATGGCCAACTGGTCGCTGACACCTGCAATTGTAACACTGCCGTCAGTATACCCCCCACCTGTCCAGACAGCCGGCCGGGGTGGCCGAGCGGTTCTAGGCGCTACAATCTGGAACCGCGCGACCGCTACGGTCGCAGGTTCGAATCCTGCCTCGGGCATGGGTGTGTCTGATGTCCTTGGGTTAGTTAGGTTTATGGCTTGGCTCTGAGCACTATGGGACTTAACAGCTATGGTCATCAGTCCCCTAGAACTTAGAACTACTTAAACCTAACTAACCTAAAGACATCACACAACTTCAACTTTTATAGTCCTGTCTTCTTCAGTTGCGTGTAATATTGCGGTATATTAATAATTTTTACTTATGGACCGTCTGACAGCAACTGAATAAAACACAATTTTAGTGCCATACGCGTTTCGCCTTTATTTTCTGCAAGGCATCATCAGTGGCAGGTTGCGTGGACAATTTCCTACATATTACGCTCCTGTTGTATTTTTGGTGTTGTTCTTCTTATGAACGCCAATTTGCGGTTTTTTTCCCCATTCCACAACACTATGCACTGAACGCTTGTTTTAAAGCAATGTTTTGGTTTCTGTTGCACGTGCGCTGTGATATGCTGCGCCAGCCGGTGGGGCGAGCGGTTCTAGGCGCTTCAGTCGCAGGTTCGAATCCTGCCTCGAGCATGGATGTGTGTGATGTCCTTAGGTTAGCTAGGTTTAAGTAGTTCTTAGTTCTAGGGGACTGATGACCTCAGAAGTCCCATAGTGCTCAGAATGGTAGTTCAGAAAGATATGTGTACCTTCTATTCACATGTGCCAAATCAGTTACGTATACTGGCTAAACAAAAGAAGTGAAGCACCTAGAAGGAGAAACTTTAGAGGCTAGGAAGATATATGAAATTATTTCAGTGATTACAAATCCGAATGAGATTTACAAAGACTTGGCAGTATGAGCACACTCATCAGCATTACGTCGCACACTCTCTGGCTAGCACAGATTTCCTTGAGAAAGATGTCATAAAGCCGTTGCATCCTCACCTGAGGCAAGCTCTTTTCTTGATATCCTATAGTTGATGCCCTAGCTGATCCTTCACATGTTCTATGGGGGTCACATCAGGGAATCCTGCTGTCCAATCTCAACATCAAGCGGACACATCGTAGAAACACACGCATAACATATGTGGACGAGCATTGTCCTGGCTCCTCGATGCTGTCGTATGAGAGGTAGCACATGAGGACGCAGGAAAATCGCGACGTACCGTTGTGCCATCACAGTCCCCAGATTTGAATTCATACCCGATGGCTCCCAGGAGTACCACTGCTGCGCTTCCTCAAAACAATGGAAGAAGGGGAGCTCTCCCCAGGGCCCTGCCAAACTGGCCGTCGATGGTCATTCGGGTTAACTCAGAACCGCGCTTACTGGCAAAACGCAATGAGACGCGATTTGGTAGCTGTCCATGCTTCCCAGTCACGCCTCCGCTCCATACGCAATCGTTAGTTTCGTGATGTTAACGGTAGCCTACACATGTGATAGTCATTCCCTGCTACAGCTCCCACTAGCGTCCGACCAGTGTTGTGAAATGATACAGAGTTTAGCTCGAAGTTTTCGGATGGCAGGTGATGCGCTTGCTGCAAAATAGGACCATCCTGTGGTGGTCAGGCTTCGTCTTCGATAACCCTGACGGTGCTCTTACGTCCCATACAGTCCAACATCGGGACACTGTCGAATTCGACTGCCCCACAAATCTGGAGCTGACCAAATAGAAAGCCACAATAATGGCCCTTTAAAACACTACCGTGTGCTGATAAAGCTATCTCACACGAGTGTGCGCCATCTCTGTATTCTTCAGTCATCACTCAAAATCTGACGTTGTTCATGTCTATTGGATATCCTATCAGGCCCGCTAACAACTCTAAGACACTCATGCACTCAGGTGACTGTTTTACCTGTCACAGGCAATTACAGCTCTAATCAGTTACGTACCCGTTGATGTTGTGTACATGTACGAAGTTACATTGACATTCAGCCTTGTCTTCTGGGTGGTTCATATTATGTAAGGATGATCATGTGAGCTATAATCGTAAGGCCCAAACTGACGTATCCATCCGTTTTCTCTGGCACTACAGCATAAACTCCTCCACAGCTCAGTTCAAAACCGAAGTCAACATTTAATAATATACAAAGTGCTGTCTACGAATCGATGTTTGGTGACGCTTCCGTGAGGAGGAAAAACTGGGTGGTTCAAGCGACAGATATGCTATTGGCGAATAATAGTTCGCAGAGTAAAATTTGATGAGAAGATTCATCTTTAAGAACTAATCAACTTGATCGTGAAATGCGTATTGCAAACAATACAGTGTATATAGTAAGAATTATCTTACAGCTGTACCCTTATCATAAATATCGTGTGCAAACAATGGCGCGAATGGTTCTGATCCAAGAGTTGAGTTATGCCAGTGGATTACCTTGCACTGAGCTTTAGTGATTATAACGAAGTGTAAATTGCTTCTTTCAATAAGAAATTAAATGTTTGTTAGAGATCATTAGTTATTTACCTCTAAGTACTGACTATCGGGTGATCGAAAATGGTTCAAATGGCTCTAAGCCTATGCGACTTAACATCTGAGGTCATCTGTCCCCCAGACTTAGAACTACTTAAACCTAACTAACCTAAGGACATCACACACATCCATGATCGAGGCAGGATTCGAACCTGCATCCGTAGCAGCCGTGTGGTTCTGCTTTTCATGCAGTAAAACTTCAACGTCATCGTGACGTTTTAATTTGTTGATTCATTACTCCTAACTAAATTCACTACCAATTTTGTAGACATGCACGTATACCACTGAAGATACTGATAAGCTTATGTCTTTGTACGGCACAGAGAATAACTAGCTTTTCAGGAAAATGTAAATAGCTCTAAACATAAGTATCTGATTTTGACTTTTTTCTGTTTTCTATGGGCGAATAATCCGAAACTAATAAAATTCACATAAATAGAACTTAGTATATTTAACCGTTAAGGTTTTACATTCTTAACAGAAAATATTGAACACATTAAATCATTTATAATCAGACGCTTGAAGTTGTTTTATATAAGATAGTTCTTTCTTTAAAGAATTGGGGGTGGATTCTAGTGGTTACCTAGTCGTATGGAAGACAGTTGAGACCTATATTTATGCCATATCCTAAATTTAGCTTGAGAAGCTCCTAAAAATAAATCTGAAAGACGAACATAGTTTAGTATGCTGTTAAATTCGCTCCGTACGTGAACTGTAATGCAATCGGTTCTTTATAGACGTATAGTCAGTGGAAATATGGTCAGGAAAACCGTAACAGCCCACATACCTCAGCGAGATTGTCATCAACATCTCGAGAAGAACTTACTAATGAGTAACCATTGTCACTGAAGTAATTTTCGTTAAAACCAATAGCAATGTATTATGAAAGGAATATTCCTGTTAAGGGTAACGCCGACCTAAAACTACTACACGACTTTGTGAGTGGAAATAAACAGAATCACGTGAGATTATCACTGAGCTTCAATCGCGAGCAACAGAGACATGCGAAACGCATTGGGATATTATATACGAGAAATACTTTTCTATCAGACAAAGGTACTCACCTAGTGCGCCCAAGAACTGCTCCATGTTTTGCTGGCCTTCAACGTCCAGCTCGTAGACAATGCCGCAGTACTTCTCCATGGTTGTCGGACAGCTCCCTGAACTTGCACTACGCTCCAGCAACTGTGAAGGGGATGAATGAATCCATGAATAAAGATCGGCCTATCAGAAGATTATATACCGCGGCAAGATAGATCGTTCTTGCCAAATATCCGGTGCCGATGAACTATCAGTCGCCGGACGCTGATAAGATACGAACGGCAGCTGATGGGGCAAGCTGAGTGTAGTCCGTGCTTCGCGGTTTCTCAAACTACATTTCCTGTCAGCTTCCTGCACGTTTCGAAAGACTCAGAGTCACTTCCTTTATCTCCAACAGGAAGTCTCGAAGGTACATTTGGATTAAAAAAAAAGAAGACGAGACATGTAATATCTCATATACGAGTATTTTCCGCCATCCAGCTTGCGTAGAGATTACGCCGTAAGTTTTTAGTAATATCAACTAGTAATGCAGTGAGTATCCCCGATATGAGTTTACGTAAAGTGACAAATGAAGGTCAAAAAAACACGTCTACCTTCTTACGTTTCCCCTTCTCTACCGAAAGAAGGCGTGTGTCCATTTCTTAGAGACTTCGATTCCACCGTTACAGACGAGCTCAAGTAAATTGTCTACAGTAGCCATTCTAGCGAAATTCACTATTAAGCTGATCTTGCTGAAGCTCATTAAGGCTAATTAAATTTAGTGTGAGAAGATCCGGCGTTCTAAAAGATTTAAGATGATATTCAATAATTAAATGTCACTTACTTAAATATTGTTGTGCGATTCTCGAAGAACAGTAAAGAGAAAAACGCATTCCTATTATTATCTTACAAATGATAGTAACCAGATCATAGTTGCGTTCCAAGATTCTGTCTCTACCCCGTGGTTCAAATGGCACTAAGCACTATGGGACTTAACATCTGAGATCATCAGGCCCCTAGACCTTGGAACTACTTAAAAGTAACTAAGGACATCACACACATCGATGACCGAGGCAGGATTCGAACTTGCGACCGTAGCAGTCACGCGGTTCCAGACTGAAGCGCCTAGAACCATTCGGTCACATATTAGGGACATCACACACATCGATGCCCGAGGCAGTATTCGAACTTGCGACCAAAGCACTAGCGCGGTTCCAGACTGAAACGCCTAGAACCGCTCGGCCACACCGGCCTGCTACCCCGTGGTCCAAATTAATTTTTTAACATCTGCCAAATATTAAATTTGCTGTTCGGTGGAGCATGGATCGTAATTTATAACATTTCATACTTCCATGGTTGATCTCATAACACCACTGTTGTCTGCTTCATAAAGAAATCTGTTCGCCGCAACTTTTCATGGTCCACTGTCACGAATGATGATGATGATGATGAATGATAAGGACAACACAAACACCCAGTCCCCGGGCAGAGAAAATCCCCAACCAGGCCGGGAATCGAACCCGGCATCCCATGATACAGAGGTAGGAACACTAGCCACTAGACCACGAGCTGCGGACTTCTCGACTTTTTGAAAATGTCTTATTTCATTTCACGCACTGTCTGAGCCAAAGTATCTGCTAATTCATTAGTGTACGTGAATATGGGGTATGCCCAACTTTCACCTTTACGATGGCTTGAACTGTGCTGGGAAGTGTCTTAATGCCTGTGGAGAAAGGCAGTCCAGTCCATTTCAATAACAGAAACCTGAGAAGTTAGTCACGTTGGACGCTCATCTCTGGAGCGAAACCGTCATTTTGACTCATCCTAAAGATATTCCATTGGGCTCAAGTCGGGACTCTGGGCTGGCCAGCCCATTTCAGGGATATTATTGTACACAGACTCAGTCATGTCACTTCAACACAGGGTGTAGTTTCATGCTGATGCAATCATCATTTTCGAATTGTTCCTCTCCTGCACGCAGTACATAATGCTCTAAAATGTGTTCATTTTTCTTACGCGCAATATGGCGATCACAATCTAGCCACGAGAAGTATCCCCATACCGTACCATCAGCTTCTCTGTACTTCAATGTTAGCATTACACATGGTGGCAGGTAACGTTCGCCAGACATTCGCCACACCCAAAATCCTTCCATCGCTTTGCCAAAAGATATATCACGAGTCACCACTCTCAATAACTCGTTTCCACTCGTCCAGTGTCCAACGGTGTTTCTCTTTACACCAGCTCAAGCATCGCTCATCACGGACTGCAGATACGTGTGGCTAGTGAGGCGTTGCTCGGTCATTCTACCCCATTGTTCTTAACTCCATAAGCTCAGTGATTGTGCTGGCTGGACTGTTGGCAGCACTTTGGAACTCACGAGTGATGTCTTCCACTGAACTGATGCGCCTTTTATCAACCGCCATTCACAATGCAAGATGGTCCCCCTTAGTACATGAGGTTTGTCTAGTCTCAGTTCTAATGTGGTTCCACTTCTCAACCATATCACCAACAGTCAGCTTGGGTAGACTTAGAAGGGTTGGAAATGTCTCTGAGGGACCCAGGTGGTGTCCACTGACTGCTCAACGTTCGAAGTCAACGAACTCTCCTGACAGAACCATTTTGCCGTTACTGTTTCTTTCTTTCCTGACAACACAGTATTCCAGCCTATCAACACAATACTCTCCGAATTCTCTTACAGTGCCGGTCGGTCCCTCGTGACGCTTAGTGGGCTCAGTCCATATTTCATACGGGAGCCCGAATTCCCTGGATCAGATATTATACGCGATATTGAATTTTGCTCGAAAACAAGACACTGTAGGACACATACGATGAAACGCAATTTTGGACATTTTGTAGTAATAGAAGTAGAAGTTACTTTTGTTCTTATTGTTGTTGCTATTGAGATGCATAAGCTTTGTTTAACTTCGATAATCAAATCATATTTACTTGAACAATCTCCCCCTCTATTTGTAACAAAGTGTGTTTGTATGTTTCAGTTTGTCGTGATGACATCACGGATGTAAACCGTTTCCATTCGTCTTCTGACACGTCGAGAGAGACGAAAGTGCAAGCTTCCTAGTCGTTTTTCACACAACACTAACACCAATGTTTAATTGATCTCTCTTTCCGTCAGCGTGCGCTATTCCAACACTCTCTGCTAGTAAGTCGCCTTCGGTTCTCACTTGGCACTGTATTTCATACAGACATGCAACCACTTGCTGTCGAATTATTAACTGAGTCATTCCTTTTGACATATTTTTTCTTTGTACCTGTGTGATAAATGCATCATTTGCGGAATATATCTCCATCTTTTGGGGGTAAAATCGACGGTCGAGATGGCAATAACAGTTTTTTATTTACCAGTTTCGGCTTATGTTAAAGCCACCTTTAGAATTTTTGACACCCTATAGCTAGTGCTGTCCATAGGGGTCAAGGACTGCAGAGGACTTGGGAGCAGTTGAAGTGAATGGATAGCGTTTTGAAAAGAGTTTATAAGATGCAGATCAACAAAAGTGAAACAAAGGCTATGGCATGTGGTCGAATTAAACTGGATAATGTTGCGAGAGTTAGATTGTGAAATGAAAGGCTAAAAGCAGTAGATTACTTCTGCTACCTGGGCATCAAAATAATTAATGATTTTACAGCATTGAGAACAGCTGAAAGTAGAGAGGATATAAAACGCAGAGTAACTTTACGAAGAAAAGCAGTTCTTGAACAAATAAATTTGTTAACATTTAAGTTAGGAAGTCTTTTCCGATGGAATTTGTTACGAGGATAGCCTCCTGCGAAAGTGAACCATGTCCAACAATCAGTTCAGCCAAGAAGAGGATGGAAACTTCTGAAACGTCGTGATTAGATGTGTAGATCAAACAACTATTGCGAAGGTACTGAGATGGGGAAAAATGAAATTTATGGCGTTATTTGACTAATAGAAGGGCATGTGTAATAGAACACATTCTGAGGCGTCATGAAATCATATTTAGTAATAGAAGTGTGAGGAGACATGCTAAAAATTATAGAGAGGTCAAGAATTGAATCCTGTAGACAGATCCAAAAGGATAGGTTGCAGCTGTTCTGCATAGATGAGGAGTCTTTCAAACGACGAACTAGCATGGATAGCAGCATCCAACCAGTTTTTGGGCTAAAGACAAACACAGTAACAACAACAAAAACACCAACATGCCACATCTATTAATTGTAATCTCTAAACCGCTTTACAGCATTATTTACTTTGAGAGTACGAACATTGGTAGGCAGGCATTTACCGGGGTATTTCAGGGCGTAGCGTTAACAGGCTGAGACCAGTGATAGGTAGCGTCAGCCGTTGTGCCTCTCCTTAGAGAGAGCAGCATTGGCAGGCATGTCTGTAGGACGCAGCTAGGCCGCTCTGGACCAAATGTCTACCGGAAAAGATTCTAGCTGGTCATCTTCGCTTATGCTCATAGCCGATATCTTGATTCAGATGGATACAAAAAACTGACCTGCAGAATGAATATGTCGAGTTCTCCTCCTTGCCATACTGAAAACTTTGATTTCGACGTTTCTTTAGTCTTCAGTGGTCATTTAGGATTTTAGTATTGTCAATCATATTTCACACCCTTAAACCATGGACCTTGCCGTTGGTGGGGAGGCTTGCGTGCCTCAGCGATACAGATGGCCGTACCGTAGGTGCAACCACAACGGAGCGGTACCTGTTGAGAGGCCAGACAAACGTGTGGTTCCTGAAGAGGGGAAGCAGCCTTTTCAGTAGTTGCAGGGGCAACAGTCTGGATGATTGACTGATCTGGCCCCGTAACAATAACCAAAACGGCCTTGCTGTGCTGGTACTGCGAACGGCTGAAAGCAAGGGGAAACTACAGTCGTAATTTTTCCCGAGGGCATGCAGCTTTACTGTATGGTTAAATGATGATGGCGTCCCCTTGGGAAAAATATTCCGAAGGTAAAATAGCCCCCCATTCGGATCTCCGGGCGGGGACTACTCAAGAGGACGCCGTTATCAGGAGAAAGAAAACTGGCGTTCTACGGATCGTGGAGTGTGGAATGTCAGATCCCATAATCGAGCAGGTAGGTTAGAAAATTTAAAAAGGTAAATGAATAGGTTAAAGTTAGATATAGTGGGAATTAGTGAAGTTCGGTGGCAGGAGGAAAAAGACTTTTGGTCAGGTGAATACAGGGTTATAAATAGAAAATCAAATAGGGGTAAATCAGGAGTAGGTTTAATAATGAATAAAAAATAGGAGTGCGGGTAAGCTTCTACAAACAGCATAGTGAATGCATTATTGTGGCCAAGATAGACACGAAGCCAACGCCTACTCCAGTAGTACAAGTTTATATGCCAACTAGCTCTGCAGATGATGAAGAAATTGATGAAATGTATGATGAGATAAAAGAAATTATTCAGGTAGTGAAGGGGGACGAAAATTTAATAGTCATGGGTGACTGGAATTCGAGAGTAGGAAAAGGGAGGGAAGGAAACGTAGTAGGTCAATATGGATTGGGGGTAAGAAATGAAAGAGGAAGCCGTCTGGTAGAATTTTGCATAGAGCATAACATAATCATAGCTAACACATGGTTCAAGAATCATAAAAGAAGGTTGCATACATGTAAGAATCCCGGAGATACTAAAAGGTATCAGATAGATTATATAATGGTAATACAGAGATTTAGGAAGCAGGTTTTCAATTGTAAGACATTTCCAGGGGCAGATGTGGACTCTGACCACAATCTATTGATTATGAACTGTAGATTAAAACTGAAGAAACTGCAAAATGGTGGGAATTTAAGGAGATGGGACCTGGATAAACTGACTAAACCAGAGGTTGTACAGAGTTTCAGCGAGAGCATAAGGGAACAATTGACAGCAATGGGGAAAAAAGTACAGTAGAAGAAGTATGGGTAGCTCTGAGGGATGAAGTAGTGAAGGCAGCAGAGGATCAAGTGGGTCAAAAGACGAGGGCTAGTAGAAACCCTTGGGTAACAGAAGAAATATTGAATTTATTGATGAAAGGAGGAAATATAAAAATGCAGTAAATGAAGCAGGCAAAAAGGAATACAAACGACTCAAAAATGAGATCGACAGGAAGTGCAAAATGGCTAAGCAGGGACAGCTAGAGGACAAATGTAAGGATGTAGAGGCTTATATCACTAGGGGTAAGGTAGATACTACCTACAGGAAAATTAAAGAGACTTTTGGAGAAAAGAGAACCACTTCTATGAATATCAAGAGCTCAGATGGAAACCCAGTTCTAACCAAAGAAGGGAAAGCAGAAAGGTGAAAGGAGTATATACAGGGTCTATGCAAGGGCGGCTAAGTACCCGTGGTCTAGGGGTAGCGTCTTTGATTCATAATCAAAACGTTTTCGGTCCCGGGTTCGATCCCCGCCACCACCTAAATTTTGATAAATAATCAGTATTGGCG
Organism: Schistocerca serialis cubense; assembly: GCF_023864345.2. NCBI lineage: Eukaryota > Metazoa > Arthropoda > Insecta > Orthoptera > Acrididae > Schistocerca > Schistocerca serialis. Next base: position 430,363,284 of record NC_064646.1, read on the forward strand.
GCCGAAGACTTCCGGCATAAGAAGTCAGCCTCATTCTGCCAACGGCCTTGTCAAAGAGGGCGGAGGAGCGGATAGAGGTTCAGGGCATTCTCTTGTCCTAGGGGTGGGAAATTGCCCCTAAAGGCGGAAGAATCAGCAATGATCAACGACATGAGGATGCAGAAGGCAATGGAAACCACTGCATTAAAGACACGTAACGTGTATCCACAGGACATGTGACCTGTAATTGAAGAAGTGTCATGATGATCTCTCCATTGGCATAAGCTTCCGGAATAGTCGCCCATTCGGATCTCCGGGAGGGGACTGCCAAGGGGGAGGTTACCATGAGAAAAAGATTGAATAATCAACGAAAGGATAACGTTCTACGAGTCGGGGCGTGGAATGTCAGAAGCCTGAACGTGGTAGGGAAACTAGAAAATCTGAAAAGGTTCAATCTAGATATAGTAGGGGTCAGTGAAGTGAAGTGGAAGGAAGACAAGGATTTCTGGTCAGATGAGTATCGGGTAATATCAACAGCAGCAGAAAATGGTGTAACAGGTGTAGGATTCGTTATGAATAGGAAGGTAGGACAGAGAGTGTGTTACTGTGAACAGATCGGTGACCGGGTTGTTCTAATCAGAATCGATAGCTGACCAACACCGACAACGATAGTTCATCATGCCGACGTCGCAAGCTGAAGATGAACAGATAGAGAAAGTGTATGAGGATATTGGAAGGGTAATGCAGTATGTAAAGGGGGACGAAAATCTAATAGTCATGGGCGACTGGAATGCAGTTGTAGGGGAAGGAGTAGAAGAAAAGGTTACAGGAGAATATGGGCTTGGGACAAGGAATGAAAGAGGAGAAAGACTAATTGAGCTCTGTAACAAGTTTCAGCTAGTAATAGCGAATACCCTGTTCAAGAATCACAAGAGGAGGAGGTATACTTGGAAAAGGCCGGGAGATACGGGAAGATTTCAATTAGATTACATCATGGTCAGACAGAGATTCCGAAATCAGATACTGGATTTTAAGGCGTACCCAGGAGCAGATATAGACTCAGATCACAATATAGTAGTGATGAAGAGTAGGCTGATGTTCAAGACATTAGTCAGGAAGAATCAATACGCAAAGAAGTGGGATACGGAAGTACTAAGGAATGACGAGATACGTTTGAAGTTCTCTAACGCTATAGATACAGCAATAAGGAATAGCGCAGTAGGCAGTACAGTTGAAGAGGAATGGACATCTCTAAAAAGGGCCATCACAGATGTTGGGAAGGAAAACATAGGTACAAAGAAGGTAGCTGCGAAGAAACCATGGGTAACAGAAGAAATACTTCAGTTGATTGATGAAAGGAGGAAGTACAAACATGTTCCAGGAAAATCAGGAATACGGAAGTACAAGTCGCTGAGGAACGAAATAAATAGGAAATGCAGGGAAGCTAAGAAGATATGGCTGCAGGAAAAATGCGAAGACATCGAAAAAGATATGATTGTCGGAAGGACAGACTCAGCATACAGGAAAGTCAAAACAAACTTTGGTGACATTAAAAAATGCAACGGTGGTAACATTAAGAGTGCAACGGGAATTCCACTGTTAAATGCAGAGGAGAGTGCAGATAGGTGGAAAGAATACATTGAAAGCCTTTATGAGGGTGAAGATTTGTCTGGTGTGATAGAAGAAGAAACAGGAGTCGATTTAGGAGATAGGGGACCCAGTATTAGAGTCGGAATTTAAAAGAGCTTTGGAGGACTTACGGTCAAATAAGGCAGAAGGGATAGATAACATTCCATCAGAATTTCTAAAATCATTGGGGATGTGGCAACAAAGCGACTATTCACGTTGGTGTGTAGAATATATGAGCCTGGCGACATACCATCTGACTTTCGGAAAAGAATCATCCACACAATTCCGAAGACGGCAAGAGCTGACAAGTGCGAGAATTATCGCACAATCAGCTTAACAGCTCATGCATCGATGCTGCTTACAAGAATTATACACAGAAGAACAGAAAAGACAATTGAGAATGCGCTAGGTGACGATCAGTTTGGCTTTAGGAAAAGTAAACGGACGAGAGAGGCAATTCTGACGTTACGGCTAATATTGGAAGCAAGGCTGAAGAAATATTAAGACACTTTCATAGGATTTGTCGACCTGGAAAAAGCGTTCGACAATATAAAATGGTGCAAGCTGTTCGAGATTCTGGAAAATGTAGGGGTAAGCTATAGGGAGAGACGGGTCATATACAATATGTACAACAACCAAGAGGGAATAATAAGAGTGGACGATCTGGAACGAAGTGCTCGTATTAAGAAGAGTGTAAGACAAGGCTGTAGCCTTTCGCCCCTACTCTTCAATCTGTACATCGAGGAAGCAATGATGGAAATAAAAGAAAGGTTCAGCAGTGGAATTAAAATACAAGGTGAAAGGATATCAATGATACGATTCGCTGATGACATTGCTATCCTGAGTGAAAGTGAAGAAGAATTAAATGATCTGCTGAACGGAATGAACAGTCTAATGAGTACACAGTACGGTTTGAGAGTAAATCGGAGAAAGACGAAGGTAATGAGAAGTAGTAGAAATGAGAACAGCGAAAAACTTAACATCAGGATTGATGGTCACGAAGTCAATGAAGTTAAGGAATTCGTCTGGAGTACAGCATTGTATGGTAGCGAAACATAGACTGTGGGAAAACCGGAATAGAAGAGAATCGAAGCATTTGAGATGTGGTGCTATAGTCGAATGTTGAAAATTAGGTGGACTGATAAGGTAAGTGTGGTGTCACCGCCAGACACTGCACTTGCTAGGTGGTAGCTTTTAAATCTGCCGCGGACCATTAGTGTACGACGGACCCGCGTGTCGCCACTATCAGTGATTGCAGACCGAGCGCCGCCAAACGGCAGGTCAAGAGAGACGTACTAGCACTCGCCCCAGTTGTACGGACGACTTTGCTAGGAAAGGTTCATTGAGAATTACGCTCTCATTTGCCGAGACGATAGTTAGCATAGCCTTCAGCTAAGTCAATTGCTACGACCTAGCAAGGCGCCATAGCAATTGATAGTTATCGTATGAAGCATGTCTCATCAAGAACGATGTATACAAATGATGGATTAAAGTTAAGTATTCCAGAAGCTACGTACTTTTCTTTATAGTATTCATTACGTATCCTGTTTCAGACCTCACGATATCCTGCGTGAGGTTATAGCGTGCATTTCGGCTTCCTCAAACAACACGGTGTTGGCACTTCTGCCGACACTTCAGTAAGGAATGAGGAGGTTCTACGCAGAATCTTAAAGGAATATGTGGAAAACACTGATAAGGAGAAGGGACAGGATGATAGGACATCTGCTAATACATGAGGGAATGACTTCCATGGTACTAGAGGGAGCTCTAGAGGGCAAAACCTGTAGAGGAAGACAGAGATTGGAATACGTCAAGCAAATAATTGAGGACGTAGGTTGCAAGTGCTACTCTGAGATGAAGAGGTTAGCACAGGAAAGGAATTCGTGGCGGGCCGCATCAAACCAGTCAGTAGACTGATGACCAAAAAAAAAAATACAAGGGCGATGTACTTGAGGACAATATTATGGACATGGAAGAGAATGCAGATGAAGATTAAATGGGAGACACGATACTGCATGAAGGGTTTGACAGAGCACTGAAAGACCTAAGTCGAAACAAGGCCCCGGGAGTAGACAACATTCCATTAGAACTACTGACGGCCTTGGGAGAGCCAGTCCTAACAAAACTCTATCATCTGGTGAGCAAGATGTATGAGACAGGCGAAATACCCTCAGACTTCAAGAAGAATATAATAATTCCAATCCCAAAGAAAGCAGGTGTTGACATGTGAAAATTACCGAACTATCAGTTTAATAAGTCACAGCTGCGAAATACTAACACGAATTCTTTACAGAAGAGTGGAAAAACTGGTAGAAGCCGACCTCGGGGAAGATCAGTTTGGATTCCGTAGAAATATTGGAACACGTGAGGCAATACTGACCTCACGAATTATCTTAGAAGAAAGATTAAGGAAAGGCAAACCTATGTTTCTAGCATTTGTAGACTTAGAGAAAGCTTTTTACAGTGTTGACTGGAATACTCTCTTTCAAATTCTAAACGTGGCAGGAGTAAAATACAGGGGGCGAAAGGCTATTTTCAATTTGTACAGAAACCAGGTGGCAGTTAGTCGAGGGGCATTAAAGGGAAGCAGTGGTTGGGAAGGAAGTGAGACAGGGTTGTAGCCTCTCCCCTACGTTATTCAATCTGTATATTGAGCAAGCAGTGAAGGAAACAAAAGAACAATTCGGAGTAGGTATTAAAATTTATGGAGAAGAAATAAAAACTTTGAGGTTCGCCGATGACATTGTAATTCTGTCAGACACAGCAAAGGACTTGGAAGAGCAGTTGAACGGAATGGACAGTTTCTTGAAAGGAGGATATAAGATGAACATCAACAAAAGCAAAACGAGGATAATGGAATGTAGTCGAATTAAGTCGGGTGATGCTGAGGGAATTAGATTAGGAAATGAGACACTTAAATTAGTAAAGGAGTTTTGCTATTTGGGGAGCAAAATAACTGATGATGGTCGAAGTAGAGAAGATATAAAATGTAGACTGGCAATGACAAGGAAAGCGTTTCTGTAGAAGAGAAATTTGTTAACATCGAGTATAGATGTAAGTGTCAGGAAGTCGTTTCTGGAAGTATTCGTATGGAGTGTACCCATGTATGGAAGTGAAACATGGACGATAAATAGTTTGGACAAGAAGAGAATAGAAGCTTTTGAAATGTGGTGCTACAAAAGAATGCTGCAGATTAGATGGGTAGATCACGTAACTAATGAGGAGGTATTGAATAGAATAGGGGAGAAGAGGAGTTTGTGGCACAACTTGACAAGAAGAAGGGACCGGTTGGAGGGGCATGTTCAGAGGCATCAAGGGATCACAAATTTAGCATTGGAGGGCAGCGTGGAGGGTGAAAATCGTAGAGGGAGGCCAAGAGATGAACACACTAAGCAGATTCAGAAGGATGTAGGTTGCAGTAGGTACTGTGAGATGAAGAAACTTGCACAGGATAGGGTAGCATGGAGAGCTGCATCAAACCAGTCTCAGGACTGAAGACCATAACAACAACAATCATATTTATTGTTAGCAACTTCTGTTGTCCGTAAACAAGTGTCCTTATTTCCTCACGCTAAGGAAATACAAATTAACAAATTAATTTGCCCCACCTCGCTCCCTAAATGCGAGTCTCTGAGTAATGCTTGTTTCTTCCGATATTTCTCTCATAATCTGCTAACTGAGTTCTTCTTTGGATTGTAAAGTTTATCGACTTTCATTTACAGATGTACAACAAGTGTACACCGCTAAGCTTAAACATTACGAGCACTTGCTTAATAACGAGTTGGTCCACTTTGGAACGCCATACGGCACCGATTTTACAGAGACTACTCTTCAGCACTGGCTAATTAATTAGTCTCAAGCTGTCACTAACCTCTCACCCAACACAGTCCGAGGCGATGGGAAGAAATTGCAGGCGACTCGCGTATATGAAATGGGTAAAAGAACGGATCCGCAAAATAACAGTGATATCCTGCAGAATTGTTGAGCATATTCTATGTCAGAATATAGCAAAATTGCTGGAGTGAGAAATGCTTCTCTCCAATAATCACACGGACTTAGAAAGAATCGCTAGTGCTAACACAAGCTTATCCTTTCCTGCCAACCATAGATGAAGGCAAGAGGCTTATTCCATATTCCTAATTATCCCGAAAGCGTTTGAAACAGCAGAGTGTTAGCACAGGTCCAAGTGCGCGGAATAGGTTCCCAAATACATCAGTGGCTACAAGACTTTTACAGTAATAGAATACAGTACGTTTTTCAGAAGGCCAAGTGTTCATCAGAGACAAGTATATCGTCAGGAATGCCACAGCGATGCGTGGTAGGACCGCATTTATTTTTTATACTGGGTGCTTTCGTTAGAGCGTGCAAAAATGTAACAGGACATAAAGAATGCTCCACTGAACAATTTGAGGTCGGAGGAACCATCTTAAGGAGATACGGAAGTAAACTTGTCTACCGGTTTGTCAGTGTTTTCCAGCTAATTTACAACTAAAATGCGTACAGGTTTATACGCGCTGTGAACGAGGAGGACGAGCGTGATACGAGGTGTGGCGAGAAAAAAACCGGACTAGTACTGGTGAAACAATAAAACGAATGCAATAAGGCTGAAAGTCGCGTGGCCTGTCACGTGACTCTCGCTCCACCTACTGCTCGAGTTTCATCTGCCTCCTGCACTCAGTCTGCCCGTGGCGTCTGTTTTAAGTAGTTGACGTTTTGTCTGTGCGTCGGAAAATGTTGAGTGTACAGAAAGAACAGCGTGTTAACATCAAATTTTGTTTCAAACTAGGAAAATCTACAAGTGAAACGTTTGTAATGTTACAACAAGTGTACGGCGATGATTGTTTATCGCGAACACAAGTGTTTGAGTGGTTTAAACGATTTAAAGATGGCCGCGAAGACACCAGTGATGACACTCGCACTGGCAGACCATTGTCAGCAAAAACTGATGCAAACATTGAAAAAGTCGGTAAACTTGTTTGACAAGATCGCCGTTTAACAATCAGAGCAGTGTCTGAGTTAAAAGGAGTTGACAAGGAAAGTGTTAGGCAGATTCTTCATGAAAGTTTCAACATGAACAAAGTGTGTTCAAAAATGGTTCCAAAGTGTCTCACAATTGAACAGAACGAACGCCGAAGAATGATTTGTTCTGATATCCTGGAAAACATTGAAAGTGATCCCACCTTCTTACAAAATGTTATTACTTGCGATGAATCGTGGTTTTTTAGTTACGATCCCGAAACTAAACGCCAATCGATGCATTGGAAAACTCCTGGTTCTCCACGACAAAAAAATGCACTAATGTCAAAATCGAAATTCAAGGCAATGATGATTGTTTTTTTTACATCAAAGGGATTGTGCACATTGATTGGGTACCAGAGGGACAAACAGTGAATCAGCATTACTACATTAGCGTCCTGGCTACCCTACGTGAGCGAGTACGGAGAAAACGGAACGATTTGTGGAGAAAAAAGTCATGGATCCTTCACCAAGACAATGCCCCAGCTCACAGTGCGTTGTCAGTGAAGACATTTTTGGCAAAACACAACATTCCCATCTTAGATCATCCACCCTACTCACCTGATTTGGCCCCCTGTGACTTTTTTCTTTTCCCTAAAGTCAAGTCAGCTTTGAAAGGAACTAGATTTGAGACTGTTGAAGCAGTAAAAGAAAAAGCGACGGAAGTAATGTATGGACTTACCGAAAATGATCTGCAGCATTGCTAAGAACAGTGAAAAATTCGTATGGAGCGGTGTAGAGACCGAGGAGGAGAGTACATTGAAGGAGATAACAAGAAATTGTAAATAATTGTAAATAAATGTTTTTTCCAGCATCAGTCCGGTTTTTTTCTAGCCGCACCTCGTATTTCCTGGTCGCTGGTTTGGAAGGAGACGTCCTATTCCATGGCCTGCGCTGTCACCTGACCTGAATGCCCTAGATTATTTCCTATGGACGTATTTAAAGTCACTTGTGTACAGACCCCAGTGGATACGGAGATGGAATTGATTGCCAGGATTGTAGCCACCTGTGATGTCATTCGATATACACCAGGGATATTTACCAGGATGTGTCAGAATATTGTTAGCCGATATCATGCTTGCATTGAGGTTGATGGTCGTCAGTTTCAGAACTTTTTGTAAGATACAGTACAAATGTTACGTTCATTGTGTTCATGTGCAGGTAACTAATGTAAATTATAAAGGACGCGGTGCTGTGATTTTCTTCCTATTATCTCCTTTTTATAAGATACAGTACAAATGTTACGTTCATTGTGTCAATGATGGCATGTGCAGGTAACTGATGTAAATAATAAAGGACGCGGTGCTGCGATTTTATTCCTCAAATTGTTCAGTGGAGCATCCTCTATGTTCTGTTAAATTTTTTCACGCTCTTACGGAGACACCCTTTATGCATAAAAAATCTGACAGGCTGTTGCTGATGTCCGCAGCTCGTGGTCTAGTGGCTAGCGTTGCCGGGTTTGATTCCCGGCCGGGATGGGGATGTTCTCTGCCCCGGGACTGGGTGTTTGTGTTGTCCTCATCATTTCATCATCGTCATCATTCGTGACAGTGGCTCGATTGGACTGTGGAAAAAAATTGGACAGTGTAGAAATTGGTAGTTTGTACGTGCGCTGATGACCGCGCAGTTGAGCGCCCCACAGACCAAACTTCATCGTCATAGACTACTGCTGATGACGCTGCATTGAATGGGAAATTGTCGTCGTTGCGTGCTTGCAGGAGGTTACAGGATGAATTTTACAGAATTTTTGTTTGGTGTGATGAATGGCAGATTGCTCTAAATACGGGAAACGTAAATTGCTGTAGAGTAGAAAAATCACACAATTAGTGGAGTGCTGCTTGACACAATTGCATGGATTAAATGACTGGGCGGAACGCTACGAGGGGATATGAAATGGAACTAGCACGTGAGGTCGGTTATAAGGAAGATGAATGCCCGAACTCAGTTAATTAGCAGAATTCTTGGATTGTGTAGCTCATATATGAAGAAGAGAGCGTACAGAACACTTGAGTGACTAGCTCTTGAGAACTGCACGAATTTTTGGGATCCCTACCAGGTCGGACTAGAGGAAAACACCGAACCACTTCAAAAAATGCTGACAGATTTGTCACCGATAAGTTCGATAAACATGATGTAAGTCTTACAGGAAAGATCCTTGACCTCAAATGGGAATCCTTGGAGAAATTTAAGAGACCAGGCATTTGTGAGGAACAGCAGGATAATTCTACTGTCACTAATGTACGTCTCGCGCAAGCATAACGACGACAACATAAGGGAAACCATGGCTCGTACGGAAGCATGTAATCTGTGGTTCCTCCCTCACTCCATTCCCGAGTGGAACAGAAAACGGAATGACTAGCAATGGTACAAGATTAGCCTCCACTATACATCCTATGGTACCTTGCGGGATTTGTATGTAGGTGTGGACTATTTTACTCAAGAGGTTGCCACCATCGTCAAGCCGTGCAACAAAGTTGCATGTCCTTGTCAAGAATGACGGCTATAGTCTCCACATGCTTTCAGCCGTTCACAATAGCAGCACAATGAGGCTGAACGTTACAAAGCCAATTATTTCACTATGCAGATTGTTGACTTTTGAAGTATTGAAAAGATTGCTCCCCCTCTTCACGAACCACATGTTACAGTGTTTTACGGACTATAAGCCGCACCTTTTTCTCGAAAAATTGCCTCCAAACTTCTGGTGCGTCTTATACTCAAAATTAATATAAAAACGTCCATTATTTGATTCGAAATTCCCGCAAATCTTAAAAATTTTCTTATATTCGACGCCGTGGGAAACCTACCTCTATCGCCGGCCGTTGTGATCGAGCGGTTCTAGGCGTTTCAGTCTGGAACCGCGCGACCGCTACGGTCGCAGGTTCGAATCCTGCCTCGGGCATGGATGTGTGTGATGTCCTTAGGTTAGTTAGGTTTAAGTAGTTCTAAGTTCTAGAGGACTGATGACCTCAGATGTTAAGTTCCATAGTGCTCAGAGCCATTTGAACCATTTGAACCTACCTCCACCTGGCAACGCTGTAATCAACTGGCAGCAGCAGTGCGAGGATTCACAAGCTTGATAACACGTTCTCCCTCCCGCCCAGTCATCACGGACCCAGAATACAGTCTATCCTACCATGCGTCATTGCAGTCTACGGTGCCAGTGAACCTGAACTGAAAGTGATTTCTGGCATCGGTAGCAGCACAATATTTTTGTTAATAGCTAATTTCATAATGGAAAAAATTATTCATGTGACGCGTGCTATAAATTGAACGTGTTAGCATATGCAGAAAAACATGGAAACAGAGCAGTTGAGTGCCATTTCGCGATTGTCGGGCTAGTAAAGGAGAACTGAAAAAATAGGGAAGACTAAATGTGCAACAGAGGATCGAATGAAAATGGCCAAAACCAGAAGATGAAGCATTCAAATGGATTCAAGGACTCCGTCGAAATGATACTGGAATTAATACAAAATGATTCAAATACACGCTCGTGAGCTAGCGCTACAGTGAACTTAACAGACTGTAAGAGTAGAGTTGATTGGTGCTACAGATTTATGAAGTGTCATGGACATAGCATGCGCACCAAAATCAAAATTTATCAGAAAATGACACAATAGTACGAGAAAAAAATATTATCTTTCCATCGCTTTATTATTCAACATCGAAAGAACTAACCCAAACTAACACAAATAGCGGATTCTTTTTAGTACTCACGTGGACGACTTCACACTCTTCATGATTTAGAGTCGATTTCAATTTTTATCACCTTTCAAATATCTTGTCCAATTAGTTTTGCAATTCGTTTTGTACATTTGATGACATTAAATGAGGGTATAAACTAAGAATTATTTTTAGTTTGGCTTTGCAAATTAATCATAAAAATCATCTTTCGACAGATCTCGGTCCGTTGTTGCTGCACCTACAGTACAGCTTCGTATTTTCTTGAGACGCGCAAGCACCCCTGATGGGCAAGGTCCATGGTTCTTGGGGGAGAAAAGTAGTACACAGTCAGAATCACACAGGAAAAGAAGCCGATTATGGTACATGTGACACAGAAAAATAGAAAGTGAAAACCTTCGATAGAGGCTTTACAACATGGAGAGGCAGTGAAAGCTCTAAGTATAGTGTCGTTTTGACATTAAAGTTTGGTGCCTCCATTGTCGATTGCAGCTGGGCACTGTGGCCTCGTTTCCAGCCTTGTCATATCGCCGAAGAGGCCAGCAGTCGTGTATTTGTCGTGCGGAAAAACGACAGCAGCATACAAAATGGCTCTGAGCATTATGCGACTTAACTTCTGAGGTCATCAGTCACCTAGAACTTAGAACTAATTAAACCTATCTAACCTAAGGACATCACACACATCCATGAGCGAGGCAGGATTCAAACCTGCGACCGGGGTGGTCGCTCGGCTCCAGACTGTTGCGCCTAGAACCACACGGCCACTCCGGCCGGCCAACAGCATACAAGCACCGCGATCTTACCGCCAGCTACACATTGTGGCCTTACCTATGCTTCGGTCCGATAAAAAAAGTCTAAGACCCCATAGCACTAGTACTTCACAAATCTAAATAGTGCAGTGGTTTTCAAACTTTTTGGGTCCACGACTCCCTTAACCTGAACATAAACACTGACCTTTCGCAGATAACTTCCGATTCGAAGTGTGGGATGAATAAACTTATACATCGAAAAAAATTACAAAGAATTGTTACTTCCTTATTAACGACATAACACATTTTAATCAACTTTTAATGCTATTAAGTCTTATTCTTGCAACGAAATGAATGAGAAGTCAGCTTGTTTCTTCATCCTCAATTCTTTAAATCTCGGCAAAACATTGGAAACTGCGACTCGTATCTAATCCTCCTCTGTATTTCGTGCTGATAACTGTCAATGCTTGAAAGACTGCATCACACGAGAATAATTTTCCAAAACGCATCAAAACTTATAGGGTCTTGTACTTGCGGATATTAACTGTACGTTCACTGCACGATAAAAGTGGTGATGTTATTGATAACGGGTCACAACTAGTCATAACTGATCTAAAGTCATTGAGTAAAACAGAAGTAATATCTGACGTTCCCTAAGGAAATGCAATAGCCCCTCTGTTGTTCCTGATTTACATAAACGATTTCGGAGACAATCTGAGCAGTATTCTTAGATTGTTTGCAGATGATGCTACCAGTTACCGTCATTTGCTGTCATCAAATGATCAAAACGAATTGTAAATGACTTAGACAAGACGTTTTTATGGTGCAAAAACTTGAAATTGACTGTAAATCATGACAGGTCTAAAGTCATCCACATGAGTACTAAAAAGAATGCGCTAAATTTCGGTTACACGATAAATCACACAAATCTACAGGCTGTAAATTTAACTAAATACTTAAGGATTAAAATTACGAATAACTTTGCGGTAGAAAAAATAAAATACGTTTTAGATCACCAACTCGAGAAAGTGGTAATTAGCGATCATACGGACGTGATGTTCATTTCAACCAAATGAAGTATCCAAAGTGACCCTGTGCGAAACAGCTGCGAATGAATTGTCAGCCCCAAAATTAGTTATTCTGCAAACATATGACAATTCTAAAACAAGACAATATTTATCAGAGGATGTGAAATCTGTATATGAAGACTTGATTATGCTCAGCGTTGACACAGAGCTATGTGACCATAAAACTCACTATAATTTAGATAATGTATACCACCAGATTGTGAAATAGTCCAAAGTAGTAACAGCAAAATAAAACTTTATAGCAACTTTTTGGTGGTATATATGAATTTCTTTTTGTCAAACCTGAGGAGACTAACTTAAAGAGCATTTTTAAGGACAAAGGATACAGTGGTATATTGTGTGTGCAGAGCAACTCTGGATGGCAAATACCAGCGTTTCTAGAATGTGCTGTCCACATTTGGCCACCTCTCCGTAGTCGAGTGGTCAGCATGGCTGTCTGCGTGTAGAGGACCCGGGTTCGAATCCTGGTCCTACTAGGGATTCTTCCTTGATGGGAGGACTGGAGGGGTGCACTCAGCCTCATGGGACCAACTGAGGAGCTGCCAGACCGAGTAGTAGCTGTCCAGGTCGCGACGTTTTACGATGTCCACATACATAACTAGAAGCTACCCTGTACAAAGTTAAATACATGCCGACAAACACCTCTCGAATAGCACAAAGGGCGTCACCGAGCTTAAAGTTCCATCCGGCAGTCGGATTACCATCAACAGTGCAACATGTCCTACTTTGTAAGATGCCGTGGAGAAGTTTGGTGTTTAATCAAGGCCACTGGGTCAAAGTCTAATGATAATACACACCCACTTATTGCTAGCTATTGTCAACTGTTGGGAGACCGTTATTGTAGTTACAAGCTCTGTATGTGCTGTAGGTGTTCTATACCTATATACAGATTTCGCGAAGTGCTGTAATGTGCATGGTAGAAGTACTTCCAATTCTACTTTCCCGTTTGATTGACGTATGGAGCGCGGGTAGAATGGTTGTTTAAACGCCTCTGTACGCACTGTAACTAGTCCAAATTCGTTCTCTCGATCCCAACTGGAGCGATATATAGAGGGTTGTAGTGTGTTCCTAGGTTCACCACTTAACGGTTTCTTAAATACACTCCTGGAAATGGAAAAAAGAACACACTGACACCGGTGTGTCAGACCCACCATACTTGCTCCGGACACTGCGAGAGGGCTGTACAAGCAATGATCACACGCACGGCACAGCGGACACACCAGGAACCGCGGTGTTGGCCGTCGAATGGCGCTAGCTGCGCAGCATTTGTGCACCGCCGCCGTCAGTGTCAGCCAGTTTGCCGTGGCATACGGAGCTCCATCGCAGTCTTTAACACTGGTAGCATGCCGCGACAGCGTGGACGTGAACCGTATGTGCAGTTGACGGACTTTGAGCGAGGGCGTATAGTGGGCATGCGGGAGGCCGGGTGGACGTACCGCCGAATTGCTCAACACGTGGGGCGTGAGGTCTCCACAGTACATCGATGTTGTCGCCAGTGGTCGGCGGAAGGTGCACGTGCCCGTCGACCTGGGACCGGACCGCAGCGACGCACGGATGCACGCCAAGACCGTAGGATCCTACGCAGTGCCGTAGGGGACCGCACCGCCACTTCCCAGCAAATTAGGGACACTGTTGCTCCTGGGGTATCGGCGAGGACCATTCGCAACCCTCTCCATGAAGCTGGGCTACGGTCCCGCACACCGTTAGGCCGTCTTCCGCTCACGCCCCAACATTGTGCAGCCCGCCTCCAGTGGTGTCGCGACAGGCGTGAATGAAGGGACGAATGGAGACGTGTCGTCTTCAGCGATGAGAGTCGCTTCTGCCTTGGTGCCAATGATGGTCGTATGCGTGTTTGGCGCCGTGCAGGTGAGCGCCACAATCAGGACTGCATACGACCGAGGCACACAGGGCCAACACCCGGCATCATGGTGTGGGGAGCGATCTCCTACACTGGCCGTACACCACTGGTGATCGTCGAGGGGACACTGAATAGTGCACGGTACATCCAAACCGTCATCGAACCCATCGTTCTACCATTCCTAAACCGGCAAGGGAACTTGCTGTTCCAACAGGACAATGCTCGTCCGCATGTATCCCGTGCCACCCAACGTGCTCTAGAAGGTGTAAGTCAACTACCCTGGCCAGCAAGATCTCCGGATCTGTCCCCCATTGAGCTTGTTTGGGACTGGACGAAGCGTCGTCTCACGCGGTCTGCACGTCCAGCACGAACGCTGGTCCAACTGAGGCGCCAGGTGGAAATGGCATGGCAAACCGTTCCACAGGACTACATCCAGCATCTCTACGATCGTCTCCATGGGAGAATAGCAGCCTGCATTGCTGCGAAAGGTGGATATACACTGTACTAGTGCCGACATTGTGCATGCTCTGTTGCCTGTGTCTATGTGCCTGTGGTTCTGTCAGTGTGATCATGTGATGTATCTGACCCCAGGAATGTGTCAATAAAGTTTCCCCTTCCTGGGACAATGAATTCACGGTGTTCTTATTTCAATTTCCAGGAGTGTACATCTAAGTAAGCCTTCTCTGGATAGTTTGCTTCTATTTTCATGCGTCTGCCAATTCTGTTTCCTCAGCATCTCTGTAACACTCTCATGTGTCAAAGAAACCTGTGATCGTTCGTACTGTCCTCTTTGTAAGTTCAGTATCTCCTGCTAGTCCTATTTTCTACATGTCTCTCAAAATTGAGCAATATTCTATTATGGTTGGTACCAGTATTTTGCAGGTTATCTGCTTTGTTGACTGAGTCGATTTCCCCAGTATTCTTCGAATGAACCAGAGTCTGCTACTTGCGTTATCTAGAGTTGAGATTATGTGATCGTTCCATTTCATATTCCTACACTTTTTACAGCCGGTAATTTTGTATGGTGACCCACTCCATTATCACTCTTTGATATTGCAGTCAGGTACTACTTTTGTTTTCGTTTTATGATATGCACAGTTTTACTTTTCTGAACATTTAAACCACGTTTTCAATATTTGCGGTTTGAAATCTTACCTAGATGCGACTGAATATTTGTGCTGTTTTATGAGGCTCTTCTTAATTATAGATAACAGCATCATCTGCGAAAAGCCAAAGTTACTATTAATATTGTCTGAAAAGTCATTAATAAACGACATGAACAGCAAGGGTCCCAACACGTTTCCCTGGGAAACACATTAAGTTACTTCTATATCTCTCGATGAGTCTCCATCCACGATAGCATCGTGCATCCTCCCGACCATAAAATCCTAAATCCAGTCATAAATTTTCATCGTCATCACATACGATCGTACTTTCGAGTCTTTCAAGATAAGCAAATGCTCCATTTCTGATTACCGAAATCGTACTGTCTCTAATTCGCCCCAGTGCAGTTGAATACACATCTTTGTTTGTTTGCCTGAACACGTTATAAATATGTTTCAGAGGTCGTCCTATTGGCCTGGCAACATTACATGAGTGCCTATATATTGCTCGTACGTTCAGTCACTTTCTGTTCACCAGACATTATCAAAGTGCACTTGTCTAACATAAGTCACATGAATTTACATTGTGAACCCTAACTGAAGTAATATCTTGTAGTATAGTTGCGTTACCGATTATCTAAGCAATGTCAATGTCGATACCTAAGAACAAACTGAAATTAAATGGAAACCGATACCATGTGAATCCCATTTCTTAAACATGACGTATTTGCGGCAGCAGTACAATATTCATGATTCCTCAGATGCAGTACAATGCTTCCGCAGTTGTACTTCAGTGTTCCGATAAGAATTTCGTATTTCGAACATTGATAACAGGTCAATTTATCACCCCAAATTTTTCTATCATTAACTGAGGGTAGGTAGCAACTAAAGACCATAGTAGGACCACAGGTTTCGTGAGGGAGTAACTCATTTGACTAATTCCAAGACATAGTACGACATACATGAAGAGAGAAAACTGTTGCATAAATACACATTTAAGTAAATGACTTTTTTGAAAGTGACAGTTGTTCAGCAGATGCTAGAGAAGCAAATATCATGATTTACACATATAACTGTAATGTTGATGTTCCTAAAATATGTATTATAACAGTGAATTCTCCGTAACTTCGGAAATATTACAGACTCTCAGATTCTAAAAGCAATCCACGCCCGAGGCAGTATTCGAACTTACGACCTTAGCGGTCGCTCGGTTCCAGATTGTAGCGCCTAGAACCGCACGGCCACTCTGGCCGGCCCTTATTGAACAACCCTTGTATATGAATGTGTGATGTCTGTTCTCTTGGACATGTTTGAAAGAACAGACACCAGGCACTTATATAACTGATTCGCCTCGATGGGTAATGAGTCCACCACCTTCAGTGCGGATACATAATTATGTTCGACATCCCATGAGAATCTCAAGGTAACGGCCATGGAGGGCATGGACAGGGACTGTAGATAGGCGACGCTAGGTGAGAACGTGGGCTGGCCGAGAGGCGTTTCGGGATCTTCCAAGCAAGTGCATCAACCACTGGGTTCGCCTGAAGCTGTGGTTAACGCAACTGCCTAGTAATCAAGAGATGCCCGGTTCGAGTCTCGATTCGGGCCACATTTTCACTCATCGCCGCTGTATCCGTCTAAAGTCGCAATCCAGCTGACATCAAAAGTTCCTTCCCTTTTATCATTTCTCCCCCTTCAACCTTTAATTTACATAACGGGGACATTATTGTCTCAACAATGCTGTGCCAATTCTTATGCCATTTGTGTGTTGCTCGTTTCTGTTGCCACTGTTATTAAAATACCACTGATCGCTTTTCCCAAAGTTTTATTTGAAACCGAAAAATTTTCGCACTGCTGCTATGGCTAGTCAATATTTCGACCTATTACTCTGTTATTATCAAAAAATAAAAAACACTACTATAACTGACACTAAACAAACACCGAAAAATACCGGTTATTAAGAACTAAAATGCCGGTATCGATTATAATCGGTCGATTTTCCCATCCCTTTCGCTGAGCCGGCTGCAGGGAAAATTAATTCGATTTTTCTTTCTTCAAAAACTGTTTTATTTTTTTCAAATATCTTTTTGCAAAAATTTCGTTTATCTATACTATATGTGAATACTAAAATCATTCTCGTTAAAGTAGCCGACGCGTGTAGATAAGTCGACAGAAACCGATTATTATCGATCGGTGTTAACAGTCTTCGAATGCATCACAAATTCAAGCCAACGGAAAACACTGTGCTTAATTGGTCTAACATGTCAACAAATAAGATGATTTCAAATTCAACTGCACGTAATAGAGTGACTATTAATTCCACTTGTCACTTCAGGGTTCATGGGCGCAGTTGCGCCAAAAACAGTGTGATGTGGTAGCTGAAGTTGACAGCGGCCAGAACATAGCAGTACTGCTCGTAATGTGCGTTATTTCACTTCTGCAACTCCCATTAACTCCCACAGTAGCGGAGAGTTTCATTTCTTGAGGCTACCGTACCTACAAACACATGATGTTCCCTGGTCGGTGTTTCAATCTAGTAATGTGCACCGCAAACCGCCATAAGCAGTTCTTGGCATTTTGTATTTTTTTTTTGTTGTTGTGAGAAATAGGGTAGTGTTTTGTACAGCTTTTAAGAATTATTCATATTTGTGTGCTCTATTATATACTAAAGCTATTTGAACGGTACTGTTAATACATTTATATGATATTTTATGGTGCGTAAATTCAGTACATTTTTAAAGCAATTGTATAACATGGGGACGGTAAAGCCATACTTCAGTCGTGTACCATCGTGTACCATGGATCAGAATAAGGCCTTCTACCGAGGAACACGTCATATTTGCTAATTAACTGAGTGTCTTTAATGTCTCAACAATTTCCTCTGTCTCGACAATGTAAGTTTGTGTTAGTTGCTCAACAGCTTTAGTTTCAAAATTTTTTAACTTGTAAGTGGTTTCTGATAATACTTCTTAATTGGATGTCACTTATCGACTGTTGGCCTGTGGTATATTAATGATGTAACACATAGACTATTAAGCACAGTATTGACAAGATTTTCTCGATTGTTAACACTTTTACATTTAAGTAGAATATTTGTTGTTACACGACCATTTTTTCACATTTATGAAAGCTTCACTTTTTCAGAGTATTTTCTATAATTGCGGAAAAAGACCGGAATACACATAAAATCAATGTTATCATTTCAAAATGGAATAAGATAATATACTTATTTTATTTACTTCTTTACTATTTTACTTGCCCATGACTTAGATAATAAAAAATAGTGAAAATAGTAAGGAAACTTCAGCAGACACTGATGATTTTCTGTTCGGTAGACCGTAAGCTCCAGAATTCTGCTGTCTTGATGATCTTATCACTTGCTACATTTAAATCTTTTGTGGTGCAAGGATTGGGCGTGTTTCTACAGATCAGGAGATGCAGTGGGCTCTGAAGGGCGCAACACACTCACACGACTCTCCAGTCATGAAACCCCACTTCCTGAGGTTAGCCTTGCATTGTGACACTCCACTCCCCAACCGGTTCAGTGCCTTCCATGTCAAATACGGCTGCCAAAAGCTCGGAGCAGATTCCTCTTTGATGTTCTCCGCAATCCTATCGGTAAACTAATTTCGCCGCAGCTCCAGGTGCTGGTGGAATTGCTTATGGTGTGCGCACGAAGCTCCTCCTCGACCTCAACCTACTTTTTTTTATTCATGTCTGAACAGAGAGTGTCAAAGATCGACTTCCCGTTTCTTTTATCCATTTATGAGAGCATTCTTCTGCTGATGTCAGGTCGCCCTATATCCATAATTTGATCATTTATGGTAAAGTAATTAGTAGTAGGCAGCCAGTCATTATGCGTTCAGTCTCATTTGGCATGTGTAGAGTTTTGCCAAGCTTGTATTGCGTAGCGTGATGCAGAGATGGAGAGTGCCACGGCCGATGTACAGGACACGTTTGGCTGAGAGTCCCATGTCCTGCCAGTAAGTTTATAGACAATGTTGTCCCGGCAGATACTTTTAGGTTTGTTCCTTAGCAGTCATCTCTGAATGCTCTGAATGCGAGACTACGAACCAATTTTACTCCCACGTATGTTAGAGTGTCGTAATGGCATGGTTGCTGCCCTCTCCAGATAATATTTAATTTCCTTCTGTCTCCTGGTTTCTCGGGCGAAAGACACAGGCTTGCATCTTTCCGGGATTTGGCTTTCCATGGTTATAATAATACTTGCGGAGATCTTCGAATGCTGCTGTCAGCTTCATCTCCACTTCCTCGAATATTTTGTCTTAGAGCTGCAGTTGCTGTGTCATCTGCATGAATTAGTTTTCTTGTTCAAGGGTTTACTGGCTGATCGTTTTCGGAGATGTTGGAGAGTAGTGTACACTAGCATGAGGAAGATCATTCTTCATCTCTTCTTATTATGCAGAGTGGGAAGAAACCTAAACTTCTATTGCAGAGCTGGTTGGAGGCGAAAGTGTGAAACGTATTCCAAAGTACAACACTCTCCTCTACTTCAGACTTGTGACTTCATTTGGTACCTACTTGCAGACAAAGCTAACCACGTCGTCCTTGCGGGACGAAAATCGACATTTGTAAAGATTATTTCTCGGGTACCCAACGATATAGTGCATAATACTGCACGCTCCGTGAGGCTTTCAGCGGACGATGCTATTGTCTGTGGAAGGGTGGTAACCCCAGAAGACTGTAGCGAAATTCAGGAAGGCCTGCAACTAGTGAAGGGACATGCAGGTGAGCCTGCAGGTAGTGCAGAGACATGCAGGTGAGCCAGAAGGTAAATAAATGTAATGTGTTGTCAATAAATAGATGAAGAGATCCACTACTATTCTGTTACACTATTGGCAACAATATCTACCTTAAAATACCTACGAGTAACCAACCATCCGTAGGTGCCTAAAGTGGAGTGACCACACTAAACAAATAGTAGGAAAAGCAGATGCCAGACTGAGATTTATACGAAGATTCGTAAGAAGGGAAATGGCTTACATACTGTTCGTTCGGCCTATTCTTGAGTATCGTTCATTAGTCTGGGAACCTTACTCTGCAGTCCTAAAGCATCGACAGCACACCGACCAGCGAGCGCCGCGAATCGGCATCAAAAAGGCGCTGGCCCGCGAGACAGTGGAAAGAGCGGGCAGCGCCACACCTCCATGAAGAGTTCAGCGCCCCCTGTCAACGCTGATTTAACCAGCTGTCTATCGCTGGTCAGGTCAGATCGGTCGCTGACCTCGAGAGTATCAGTAGGGAGCAACAGCAAGACGTTATTCAGCCTGAGTTCTGCGAGTAGTAATACAGAATAATTTGCAAGTAGGAGGCTCAGACACCCACTGAGACACCATGCTAAACCCGCAGGACAGGACAGGTAGTTTAAGTTGTGGAAAGAGGCCAAAATAAGCGGCTGTCAGTTACACTTGAACATACAACATTTTATTTGATCGAACATTACAAGAGCCAAGAAACATTTAAAAAAACATAGCTTTAGTTTTGTAACTTAATTAGCGGCTGAATGCTCCGTACAATCTCATGCCTTAAGGGCAAGACCATTTAAACACGGCTGAAAGCCAATAACTTAAAGCTCAACCAAAATCATAAATTTAAAAGGCAAAGCCTTATCTTAAAACAGTTTCTTAATTTAGGCTGAAGGTCCAAAGAATCTGACACTTTAAGAGCAAACAAATTCAAAATCGGCTCAAGACCCAACACTTAAGACTGAATAACATTAACTTTAAAAATGCCAAAGGCTTTACGTAAAACAGTTCTTAAATTAGGCTGAACGCCCAAACCATCTGACGCCTTAAGGGCAAAACAACCTTAATCTAAAAATCGGATAGCAGCCATACAAGTACAAACAACAAGAACGAATAAGAAAAAGCAGTACACCCAAGGGCGCTCAGTATTTCCGAGGGTCGGCCTGGAATTAAAACACTAACGCTCGCTGAGGTGAGACATGCAGTCGGCCCAACCATTGTCGATCCGACGACAACCCAACCGACAGACAGTCAACGGACCCACGGACAAGATAACCTACGATTCACCTGACCAGCACACAACAGGGAGTTCAATGGAACAACGTAGAAAGTATTGGCACCCACAATTATACATTGAGCTGTCAAACTACACGCCATGCCTGACAGCGACAACACGATGAGGAAAATACACTGTCCGAATTTACGTCAACGGCCATGGCAGGTAACCGGAACGTTAACGGCCACAAGGAAGAAGATTCGGCTGGTGCTCTTCAATTCAAATAACCAAGTACAGTTAAACTACACCGGAGGGTGGCTAAAATTTGCCAACTTGAAAACACATGTTCTTGCTCGCAGGAATATCGCAACAGCCGACAACGAACTCCAAACGACACAATGTTAGCAGTCGTGACTTGCTGGTAGATTACGTCAATACTCAACTTTCATGTCCAGGATCAGTCAGCCATGAACCTCGTAGCAATGGGGACAGCACCACACACTCCAACACCGCTTAGAGGTCGCCAGCGAGCCCGGCCAAACAACGCGTCTCAGAGATTTCCTCGCTGCTCCATGCCAACTAACCAACTGCCCGCGCACAGCCCAGCCAGAAACTATAAGTTCCAGACCAAAGACAGTCCAAGGTGCGAATATCGATACACACCGCTGCTGCCAACCGCGGAAAGAGAGGATAACGGCATAATCGCGATAACCGCGGGAGGCTAAACACAGAATAGCAGCCAAGGTTTAATCCAACGCATAGCAAGAGCCAGCCACGGCTCAATCTTCTCCCCTAAAACTTAAGAAAGGGAGGGGGTGATTCAACCCCTGAGCTACCTGATCTTAACTTGGCTAAGGTGAAGCCGACACTGCTTACCTGGACTGTTCTCCTTGGCCAACAGATATCAGGCCTGAAATACGCAAGATAGTGCAAGGCCACTGAAAACGAGGAGTAAATTTACTAAGATTCCCGCCACGCACCTGCCTCCCCAGAAAATTGCGGACATAAACTTGATCCCCTGGCCTACTCTTAAAGGTTCTCGATTACGATTATAACGCTCAGCTTGTTTACTATGGGCTCTGAGCATATTATGCCTGGCCCAGTTCCAGTTTTCCTTGATAACACGAGGACTAATATCGGCTGGAATATGATCTTGAATTCTCCACAATTTCGAAAGAGAGGAATTAACCGGATAGGAAAGGATCAAGGAGGTGGACGTAGCTCGCAAGTCTTCGTGACTGACGGTATTAAAGGCGAAACTAAGCAAGGAAAGACTGGAGTCCCATTTACTTTGGGTTTTCTGATGATAAATAATCAACGCGGACTTAATATTTCGGTTAACTCTATCCGCAAAGGATCTTTGTGGATAATACGGGGTGGTCGTGATATGCCTGACACCGTTCTGAAAACAGAAGGCCTTGAAAGGAGCCGAAAGAAAAGCAGCACCATTATCGCTAACAAGCTGCTTGGGTGGGCCAAAAACACAAAAGACGTTAGTTAAATGATAAATAGTGGTTGCAGCGGTAATCTTACGGCTCGGGAGGAGCCAAGTAAATCTGGAGACTGGTACATATCGATTACCCTCTTCAGTACGAGGTAACTGTCCTAAACAATCAATATAGAGCTTGTGCAGAGGACACGACTCTCGTTCAGAACTCAACAGACCCTGCTGAAGAGCATTCTTGGGCTTGGCTACATTACACAAGTGGCATTGGGATATCATCAGTCTCACATGCCGGTCCATGTAGGGCCAAGTTAAATGCTCCTAGATTTTTTGGAGAGTGTTTTAAGTACCCAAAAGGTCACCCATCGACGAATCACGAAAATAACGAAAAACCAGGCGCACCAAAGTTACTGGTGAACTGATCTTGCAATGCTTAGCCTCGTCCACCATCTTACAGAGAATACCACTCTTAACAACGTACTCATTTGACAGCTCTCCTGCCAACACACGTTGCTTAATGGGGGCCAAAACAGGGTCCTGATCCTGATGTTGGGCCACATCTACAAACAAGAGGGGAATTTCGCCCAACACCATACAATTAAGACTCTCTACCTGCTGGTTTTTCTCACTAGTTGTAGTTTCGGCGAACATCCGGCTGAGGACATCCGCAAGGATATTTTCAGAGCCCTTCACATGTTTAACTTCAAACTGAAATGCCTAAATGCGTACTGCCCAGCTGGCAATACGGCCAGTTTTACGCGGCCTAGACAACACCCAGCTCAAAGCCTGATTGTCGGTTTCTAATTGGAAAACCCGATGCTCAAGGTAGAAGTGGTACTTCTCTAATGCAAATAAAACGGCCAAAGCCTCACACTCGTAGACGGAGGATTTGAGTTCGGGATCAGTTAACCGACGAGACGCGTAGGGTAATGGCTGTCCCCTCAAACTCCTGGAGGAGCTGAAATACCAGCATTACAAGCATCAGTCTGAACAACAAACCTTTTACTGAAATGGGGTACCCCAAGAAACGGAGGATTGGCTATCGCTGCCTAAATATGCTCAAAGGTAGCCTCCTGGGCAGGCCCCCATTTAAAACGCGCGCCCTTCCGGCGTAACTGATTTAAGGGTGCCGCCAACTGAGCAAAATTGGGAACGAAACGAATAAAATAATTTGCTATGCCTATGAATTTAGCAATTCCGCTCTTATCAGTAGGTGGAGGCAAACCCTGTAAGGCTTTATTTCGCTCTTGGCCAATGCGAATACTCTGACCCGACACTATATGACCTAAGAAAGATACCTGCTGCTTGCCTAGCGCATCTTAACGGTCAGTCCGGATCCCTTTAATCTCAAACGAACTTGCTGAATATGCTGCAAATGATCCCCAAACAACGACTATAGATAACCAAGTCGTCCAAATAATTATACAAACAGACCAACTTCAAGTCGCCAAGGATATTATCCAACAAACGAGTAAGCACAGCCGCTCCAGTTGCTAGTCCAAATGGAACTCTGTTGAACTCAAACAAGTTCCAATCAGTACAAATTGCATTAACACGTTTACATTCTTTAGCCAACGGAATCTGTAATAGGCTTGATTCAAATCAAGGACTGTAAACCAATTAGCGGCGGCAAACCAAGTAAAAGAATTACGCAGATCAGGTAGGGGTACCGATTCAAGGACAACCTTACCGTTTAAAAGGCGATAGTCAACCACAGGTCTGAAATCAAGCCCCTGATCTTCAGCTACAAGAAATAGTGGGGAAGCATAAGCAGATGCAGAAGGCCTAATCACTCTTGATGGAGCATCTGAGATACCTTAGACTTGAGTATCTTCACCTTAGGGGGTAAGAGGCGGTATGGGGAGTGCATAACCGGAGTATTATCGGACAGACGGATATGATAATCAAGAACGTTAGTAACAGCGAGGTTATCACTAAGGAGCTGGGGAAAACTGTGCAACAAATGGCGTAACTGAGAAGCCTGATGGGGCAAGAGCTGGGCCTGATCACACTCATTACCTACGACCTCAACGTCCAACGCCCCAACAGTTCGATGAACACTGGGTTTAGCGCATTCGCAAAGGCCAAACTTCTCTACAGGAACGAATTTAGGCAAAGGGTGTGTCCGGAGAAATCCAAGACCAACCCAGTTTTATTGATGAAAGCACACCACAAAATTAGATTAACGGGCAGTTCCTTAACCAAGGCTAAAGACATAGGACAGGAAAAATCATCGATGGATATACTCCCCTGGAACCAACCATACAGAGGCAACACCTGGCCATTGGCCACCCGACATCTCTGCACCGGCGAAGGGACCGACCGAAGATTCATGAGACGCCCAAATTCCAAAAACCACTCCAAGATCAATAATGAAAAGGAAGCACCAAAATCGAAAAGAGCACAAACCGGCTCGCCACCTACCAGAGAACAGACAAGGGGGCGGCCGGCCGCGGTGGCCATGCGGTTCTAGGCGCTTCACTCCGGAACCCAGCGACTGCTACGGTCGCAGGTTCGAATCCTGTCTCGGGCATGGATGTGTGTGATGTCCTTAAGTTAGTTAGGTTTAAGCAGTTCTAAGTTCTAGGGGACTGATGACCTCAGATATTAAGCCCCATAGCGCTCAGAGCCATTTGAACCATTAGCCAAGGGGGGTGATGAGGGAGTAACCACCTCAGTACGCCAATGAAAGCTCGAACCCGAGTTCGCGGCCCAACCAGGTGTCATCTATTGGCTCTGGGTGCACGAGGCAGAACACAAGAGCGCACCTAATGAGCCGTACGGCCGCACCTGAAACAACGCCGGGGTTCCCTTTTGATAACTTCAGCGGATGTAGATATTGCGGAATCAGCGCCGACGTCTCGCCCCTTAACCTCGTAACGTACATGGTTCTCAAGTGGTAATGCGGATGCTGTTACGACCACGTCACGAAGCTCTTCCCAGGTTGAAGGCTGCTTACGGAGGACAAAATGTGACTTATCCGCTGTACACATTCCCCTAAGAACGATAGAGACCAATTCTTGTTCAGGTAAATCAATTAGCAAGGCCAAAGAGGCTGTCTGGACTCTATCGACATACTGATGTAACTGCTGCTCACTCCGCTGCACTTCCGAAATGTAAAGACATTCAAGGTGTTTACGAACCCCGGTGGTCAACCTTTGCCTAATTACGAGCTCCCTTAATTGTTGCAAGGAAAACCCTTCCGCATGGCTCGCGAGAGGAGGTTCTGCAACTCGCCTCTAGCTGACGGGTACAACGATAAAATTACTAGGTGCGGAACACGAAAGGCGGCCGCATGTTTATATAGGCGAACTAATAACCACAATAATTTTTCCACCTGATCAAGTCTCTCCACAACCAATTCAGTAATACCTCGAAAGAAATAGGCCAGAGGATTAGGCAACTTGGCAAACACAGCATCTAACTTGACAGAGGATGTGACAGTACCATCCCGTGCTGGATCTCATTCACTCCATCCCATCCGACTCCAAATACGTAAGCTTAAACTGTAATATGCTCACCAAAGTTCCCAACTCAATGGTTAATTTCTTGTGATGATCTTCCAAATCTAACGTGCTCAAATCCGCTGTCCGATTAGGTAAATGCATTAACTGTGCTCCCACCCTATCCATCCGACTGACACTAGTTTGGGTTTCCTCCAAAAGACAAATAGTCTCGTCAAGGCCTTTAATAGCCTCAAACAAAGATTCAGTTGCCGCTCCTGTCTCACTCACCATCGCCGGCGTGACATCAACCGGCAGAAGAACGGAAGCGAGAAAACGGGTCACCAATTCTGGCACACTGCCCTCAACCGGTTCGCTCCTTATTGCCAACTCGTAAACAAGGAGGTCCATTCTCAGCTCAGCAGGCCTATCCCCGGACACTGTCTGACTGCAATGACGATAAGCACCTGAAGCTAGTAACTGCCAAAACAATATTGTGCCACAGAACACAAAAAAACAAGAGTGAAACTGACAGCAAATAGAACGGCAAGGACAAGCGCAACCACGCTCTGCTACCAGTGAGACGCCCTGCTGAACACGCAGGACAGGACGGATGGTTTAAGCTGTGGAAAGGAGCCAAAATAAGCGGCTGTCAATTACACTCGAACATACAACCTTTCATTTGATCAAACATTACAAGAGCCAAAAAACTTTTTTTTTAAACTTTAGTTTTGTAACTTAATTAGTGGCTGAATGCGCCGTACCATCTCATGCCTTAAGGGCAAGAACACTTTAATTTAAAAACGACTGAAAGGCAATAACTTAAAGCTCAACCAAAATCAGAAATTTGAAAGGCAAAGCCTTGTCTTAAAACAGTTCCTTAATTTAGGCTGAAGGTTCAATGAATCTGACACTTTAAGAGCAAACAACGAAAATTCAAGATCGACTAAAGGCTCAACACTTCAGACTCAATTTAGAAAAAATACCAATGGCATTACGTAAAAGAGTTCTTAAATTAGGCTGAACGCCCAAACCATCTAACGCCTTAAGGGCAAAACAACGTTAATCTAAAAATCGGCTAGCAGCCACACGAGTACAAACAACAAGAACAAACAAGAAAAGGCAGTACACCCAAGGGCGCTCAGAAGTTCCGAGGGTCGGCCTGGAATTAAAACACTAATGCTCGCTTAGGTGAGACAAGCAGTCGGCTCAACCATTGTCGATCCGACGACAACCCAACCGACAGACAGTCAATGGACCCACGGACACGATAACCCCCGCATTACCCGACCTGCATACAACAGGGAGTTCAATGGAAAAACGTAGAAGGTATTGGCGCCCACAACCAATTATACATTGAGCTATCAGAGTACACACGATGAGGAAAATACACTGCCTGAATTTACGTCGATGGCCATGGCAGGTAACCGGAACGTTAACGGCCACAAGGCAAAAGATTCTGCTGCTGCACTTCAATTCAAATAACCAAGTACAGTGAAACTCCACCGGAGTGTGGCTAAAATTTGCCAACTTGAAAACACATGTTCTTGCTCGCGGGAATATCCGAACAGCCGACAACAAACTCCAAACGACACAATGTGAACAGTCGTGAATTGCTGGTAGATTAAGTCAATACTCAACTTTCATGTCCAGGATCGGTGGGCGACGAACCTTGTAGCAATGGGAACAGCACCACACACTCCGACACCGCATATAGGCCGCCATGGGCCCAGCCAAACTGTGCGCCACGGAGATTTCCTCGTTGCTCCACGCCAACCGACCAACTGCCCACACACAGCCCAGCCGGATGCTATAAGCGCCAGGTCAAAGATAGTCCATGGTGCGAATATCGATACACACTGATGCTGCCACCCGTGGAAAGAGAGGATAACAGCATATTAGCGATAACTGCGGGAGACTAAACACAGAATAGGAACCAAGGTTTAATCCAACGCATAGCATGAGCCAGGCACGGCTCACCCACTTTACAAAAAAAAGTAATGTTTATTTTCTTTTTAGAAATAAATTGTCGTTCTAATTATAAAGTGTTAGTACAAATGATTTTGGATTCCTGCCACCGAACTTCTCTCCTTCCTTGTTTGTGTCGGAGCTGACTCCCACAGAAGCCGACACAGCACTTACCAGGTATGACCAATAGAAGAGATGGAGAAGGTCTAATGAACAGCGGCACGTTTCGCTACAGGAATCGTTTAGCCGGCGCAAGAGCTTTACAGCAATTCTCAGAAAATTCCAGTGGCAGACGGTAAGCGAGAGCTATCGTACATCACGGAGATGTTTACTGTTGAAATTTCGTGAGAACACTTTTAGAGAGGAGTAGGACAACATATCACTTCCTCCCACATACGTATCGCGAAATGACCACGACGGGAAAATTCGAGACGTCAGAGCTAATAGAGAGGCTTACCGACAATCATTCTTCCCACGCCCCACCTTCCTGCTAACGGGATACTGGCACACTGCAGTTTTATTCGGCCGTTTAATCCTGTTTGAAGATTTCGTCTTGTTCTTCAAACTATTTTAGAGTTTCCACTACTTTGATTTTTTCTAGTGTCTTCCCGATTGTTTTCTGTGAATTAATCATATATTTAGCGCGCCAAATCCTGTAATATTCGGCATGATATTTCAAACACTGTTTCTTCATACAAAGGTTTTACTTCCTTATAACCATCATTGGTAATGTGACTGCGCTGTTCAACTTGTTGTCGAACTTTTGATTTTATTAATAAAACCATCGTCCGCGAATACTGCTTCAGTTTCATAGTCACCCACAGCTCCATCAACCGTCTTTATACTTTCTGGTACTTAATAGATCCGTAGAGAGCTCATTCTGTGATCCTGACAGAAATGAAAATCCTACATCCACGCCTAGGCCAGTAACCTATCCTTTCTGCAGCTTGTTGACTGATTTTGCAAATTTTATACACTGCCTGACAAAAAAAGTGAAGCACCCACGGGACGTGATCGGCCGACGGGTACGCAGATTATTAGAGTTGGAATTTTTTGAGAAAGATAGGACGGCCAATAGCTTCGTTCGTGTTTAGTCATCTTAGCAGGCCTGGTTGCTTATATTAGGGGCGTGTATAGCGTCAGAAGTTGAGTGATCACTGTGAAGGACACGGAGTCAGAGTTCTCATCAACTGAGTTTGAATGAAGCGTCATTGTGGTTCTCGATTTGGCCGGCTGATCGAGTCGTGCAATCCAGACATTCGGTGCATTCAGTTGCTACAGTGGCAAATGCTGGACTGCTCCGGAACGCGAGAGAAAGTATACTCGCCGTCAACGTTACGGTCGACGACGTCTGACCACCACAAGGCAACATCGCCGTACTGTGCCCCGTGCACATCGTAGCCCCTTCACATCTGCTTCTTCCACCCGAGAACAAATAATGGACTCTCTGCAATATGTTTGGTCATTCCGCACCAGGGCTCGCAGACTAGTAGCAGCCGGACTAGGGAATTACCGTTCCTTGCATTGACTGCCTGTAACACTGCCACACAAACGGCTGTGTTTGGGCTGGTTCCGCTTCCGATAGGCATGGAGTGCTGATGAACGGCGTCGCATTGTCCCCAGTGATGGATCACGGTTCTGCACTATACCAGATGACCGCCGCCGATTATGGAGACGACCTGAGGAGAGGTCCTAGCCTTCCAACGAGAGGTGTCACTCTTTGCGTCATGGTATTGGGAGCAATCAGGTGTGAGTTTAGGCCACGACTACTGCCGAGTGAGGAACTCTGACGGTACTACGGTACGTCACGGGCATCGTACGTCCTCACGTGTAACCTCTCATGTGACAGCTTCTCGATGCCATTTTTCAACAGGACAATGTTCTAAACTTCCAGGCTGATTAAAACTGTGTGCCAGACCAAGACTCGGACACGCGACCTTTGTCTTTTGTGGGCAAGTGCTCTACCATCTGAGCTACTCATGCACGACTTACGACCCGTCGTCATAGCTTTACTTCCGCCAGTAGCTCGTCCCCTACCTTCCAAACTTCACAGAAGCTCTCCTGGAAGGTAGGAGACGACGTACTGGCGGAAGAAAAGCTGTGAAGACGGGTCATTAGCCGTGCTTGGGTAGCTCAGATGGTAGAGCAACTGCCCGCGAAGGGCAAAGGTCCCGAGTTCTAGTCTCGGTCCAAAAATGGCTCTGAGCACTATGGGACTTAACATCTGAGGTCATCAGTCCACTAGAACTTAGAACTACTTAAACCTAACTAACCTAAGGACATCACACATATCCATGCCCTAGGCAGGATTCGAACCTGCGACCGTAGCGGTCGCCTGGTTCGAGACTGAAGCGCCTAGAAACGCTCGGCCACTCCGGCCGGCAGTCTCGGTCCGGCACACAGTTTTAATCTGCCAGGAAGTTTATTATCAGCGCACACAATGCTCTTTCACATACACTGAAGCACCAAGAAACTGGTATAGGCATGCGTATTCAAATGCAGACTTGTGTAAATAGGCAGATTAAGGCGTTGCCGTCGGCAACTCCTGTGTAAGACAACAAGTGAGGTTGAACGTGGTCTTATAGTCGGAGCACGAGCGGTGAGACACAGAACCTCCGTGGTACCTGTGAAATGGGGACGACCATTTTACGAGTATACCGTGAATGTCAGGAATCCGGTAAAACATAAAATCTCCGACATCGCTGCGGCCGGAAAAAGATCCTACAACAACAGGACCAACGACAATCGCTCAACGAGAATCGCTCAACACGACAGAAGTGCAACCCTCCCGCATATTACTGAAGACTTCAATGCTGGACCATCAACAACTGTCAGCTTGCGAAACATTCAATGAAACATAATCGATATGGGCTTTTGGAGCCGAAGGCCCAGTCGTGTAGATTTCATGACAGCACGAGACAAAGCTTTACGCCTCGCCTGAGTCCGTCATCACCGACACTGGGCTGTTGATGACTGAAAACATGTCGCCCGGTCGAACGAGTCCCGTTTCAAATTGTATCGAGCGAATGGACGTGTACGGTTATAGATACAGTCTCATTAATCCATGGACGCTGCATGTCAGCACGGGACTATTCAAGCTGGTGGATGCTCTGTAATGGTGTGGGGCGTGTGATGTGGGACCCCTGATACTCTGACAGGTTACACGTACGTAAGCATCCTGTTCGATCACCAGCATCCATTCATGTCCATTGTGAATTCCAACGGAGTTGGGAAATTCCAGCAGGACAATGCGACACCCCACACGTCCATAATTGCTACACAGTGGCTCCAGGAACACGCTTCTGAGTTTAAAAAATTCAACCGGCCATGAAACTCCCCAGATATGAACATTAATGAGCAATCTGGGGTCTACATCTACATGATTACTCTGCTATTTACAATAAAGTGGCTGGCAGAGCGTACCTTGCAACTTCGTGTTCAGAAGAGATCTCCGCCACCTCGTGCTCTTCCTGTTTGTTAGTCCTACAGAATTCATGGTGTCAATTCTCTCCAGCACTACTTCTGAAATTAGTCGACTCCATGCCACGTCGTCTTGCAGCAATTCTGAGTGCTCTCGGGCGCCCTACACGATATTAGGCAGGTGTACCAGTTTCTTTGGATCTTCAGTGTTTGACGTGAGATTCTATGAACTATCAGCGTGATATTGAGGTATTTCCGTGGCCACAAAGATCCATATAGTTGTCCCCAGTAGAACATGTATGGGACCACGTGGGACACAACTCCATGACAGTCCCGGTACCGAAATTTTTATCAGTCCATCTACTTTTAAACATTCTTAGACATTCCTTTCTCAAATTTAGGCCTATGTTTGATTCTAGTAGAGTTTTATGGCCACGATATCCTGCTCTGCCTCCGCTGTTCTGCTTTTTATATCTTCTTTGGTTCATCCGTCACGAGTTATTTTCCTTCTGTCGTAGCTTAAGCACACCTACTTTGTGAACATCAGTTTTGATGTTAAGCTTCTCGCTATTCTAAATTCTGCTACTTCTCACGACTATCGCCTTTCTTCGGTCTACTCTAAATGCGTATTCTGCATTCATTAGGCCGTTCATTCCATTCAACAGCTCCTTTAATTCTGCTCCACCTTCACAGATGATAAGAATAGCATCAGTAAATCTTATCATTGATAACCTTTCACCCTGAATTTTAATCCCAATCATCATTCTTTCTTTTAATTCCTTCATTTCATCTTCTATGTATAGGTTTGGACTCGTTAATACGAGCTCTTCCTTCTTCGTCTTCAAGACTTATTATTTCCTCTTGGTTCTTGTACATACTTGTTGGATATTGTCCTTCTTTTTCTATAGCGTACTTATATTTTTCTCGGAATTTCGAACATCTTGTACCATTTTACGTTGTTAAACGCTTTGTTTTATGAAATCCAATGAAAGTGTCTTAATTTTTGTTCAGTCTTGTTTCCATTATCGAGCACAAAGCTGTGGCCGTTTCTCTGGTATCTTTTACCACGCCTAAACCTAAATTGATCCTCATCTTACAGAACCACAACTTCCCCTTCCATTAATCTATATATTATTCTTGTCAGCACCTTGGATTCACGAGCAGTTACACTGATTGTCCGATGGTTCCAGCACTTACCTCCCTTTCCTACCATCGGAATTGTGTAGATGATATTCTTCCGAAAGTATGATGGTATTTCGCCAGCCTCATAGATTCTACACATAAACTTGAATAGGCGTTTGGTTGCCATTTCCACCAACAATTTTAAAAATTCCTATGGAATGTTACTATCCCTTCTGCCTTGCTTGATCTAGAGTTTTCCAAGACTCTTTCAAATTGTGACTATTTCCCAGTCCCCTCTGTCCTCGATGTTCTCTACTATCCCGTCATCAGAGAAGTTTCCCCCTCTTTCCTAATATCTTCTCTCTTCCCTGCGTTTAATTGTAGTATTTTGGTTACATTCTTAATGCTGCCGCTCTTCCTTTTAATTTTACTAAAGGCTTTTTCGACCTTTCTGTATGTTGAGTCAGATCTTCCGACGATCATTTATTTTTCGTTTTCTTACCCTTTTGCTGGTAGACATTTTGCCTTGACTTCCCTGCACTTCCTGTTTCATTCCTAGGTGACATGATTGTTGTATTCCTGTTTTTCTCTAAATACTTTTTGTACTTCCTTCTTTTGCCGATCAGCTGAAATACCTCTTGTATTACCTATGGTCTCTTCGCAGTTATCTTCCTTATAAATATGCTCACTCGTCTGTCCTACATCTCTGATTGTACTTTTTAATGATGTACACTCCTGTTTTACTGAACTGCCTACAATAGTATTCCTTATCGTTGTCATCATATTCATAGAGAACTTCAGACGCGTTTCATCAGTCCTCAGTATTTTAACATTCACATTGATTTCTTCGGACTATTCTCTTAAACTAGTCTAGTCTTCACCATTACGAAATTGTGGTATGAATCTATATCACCTCCTCTATGCCCTACAGATCAATATCAGTTTTCGTAAATTCTATCATGATGCACTAAAGGTGGAATCTTCCCGTGTCTGCGGGCCTTTTCCGAGTATCCATCCACCTCTTGTGATCCTCAGAATATTCGCTACTACTAACCGAAATTTATTGGAGAATTCTATTATTTTTCCTCTTTCATTCCTTCTACCAAGGTCATTTTCTCCCGTCATCCATTCTCGTATTCATTCCCCTGCAACTGCGTTCCAATACCCCACGAGTATTAGAATTTCATATCCGTTTACATACTGAATTTCCCGTTTCTCTATCTTGTCATTTTCTGCCTGCGACTTCGGCACGCATAACTGAACTATTGTTGTCCACGTTGATTTACTATCGAATCTAATGAGGACAGTCCTATCACTGAGGAATTCGCAGTAACTCACTCTCTGCCGTACCTTCTTATACCGTTTGTACCATCTTCTGCTGATTTGTCTGACCAGAAATGCTTATCTTCTTTTCATTTAACTTCACTGGTCCCCACTACATCCAGACTGAGTCTTTGCTTTTCACTTTTCAGATTTTCTAGCTTCCGTGCCACATTCAAACTTCTGACGTTCTACGCTCCAACAACTAGAAAGTTATCCCTTCGTTGATTATTCCAACACTTTCTTACGGTACCTCCCCCTTGGAAGTCCCACCCCCCCCCCCCCCCCCGCCGGAGATCCGAATGGGGGACTAATCCGGAACCCCCAATGGAGGCATCATCATGACACTTCAGCTGAAGACAATAGTTCTGGTGCATACACATTACATGCCCTTAATGCAGTGGTTTCCATTGCCTTCTGCATTCTCATTCAATTGATCATTGCTGTTTATTCCGCGTATTAGGGGTACATTCCCTCCACAAGGGCAAGAGTGTGCCCTTAAACTATTTCCGCTCCTTGCCCTCTTCATCAAGGTAGCTGGCAGAACGAGTGTGACTTCTTATGCCGGAAGTCTGCAGCCTCTATTGCTGATGACAGCAACGGCTGAGAATACAACGTATTTATTACACGTTCCCAACCGGATCTTTGTATGCATCCAAGCCAGAGCAGATGGGACGTCATACAGATAAGCGGGCTCATACTGCGATGTTCTTTGTGAATTTTATTCGATATTGCAATCACTGAAATAAAATCACGTACTCTGTCAACCCGTAATGTTTCCATTTTGTTTCCTCCGCTCTTCCGGGTGCTGCACTTTTTCTGGCAGGAAGTGCATTGTTGTGAGTTTGTTTAACAAAGCCTCGGTATCATTCAAAAATATTAGTGACATAAACTGTATTGATGGAAAGAAATAGTGCACAAAACAAATTAAAAGAATGATTGCAGTAAACAAATTACAAATTGCGCGAACTCTCTGCAAAAAATTAATTACAAAATATACACTGGTGTTCTATAATAAAGAACATGTTTGATTTGCATCTCATGAGTTTTAATAGTGGGTATTATGTGTTATCCCGTGACTTTTGTCACCTTAGTGAATGACTAGTTTTAAAAATATACACAATTTTGCTCACCATAAAACTCCGTGACTGAAGAATGAACAGTATCCTCCAAGTAGCTTTAATATTTTACAGCATATAAATATGAAGAGTTCTTGATACTTACAAACGCTGCACAAAAGGCAACCTACTGTTCCACAACAAAAATAACATAAAACGCCGGAAGCTGTTTATGGTGGTACGCAGTGCGCATTTCTTCACGTGATTCTAAAATAGATGACTCGACCGAAACACCTACCAGGAAATAGCATGTGTTCCTAGGCACGCTATCCTCCAAGCGCAACACTCTCCCTCCATTTGCATATTTGTGTAACGTTTGGTAAGACCATATCCCTTGAAACGACAATTGTTTCAGATTTTAATGCTGTTCTCCATGCTTCAGAGCCACTTCACTTAGGAAGCAAAAAAGGAACATTAGCATACATTTTTTTCCGGAAGAATGCGTCTCCTATTTTTGTTTTTATGATATGTTCTATGTCTATGAAAACGTTATAACTATGGATGTGTGGAACAAAACTTATATCCGTCTTAGCTATAAATGTACGTAAATCTTGGACATCTTTCCATGAAAATCACCGATCAGAATATATTCAGTTCAATTTCTTACAGATAATGAGACGGAAGCCTTAATGCTACAATACCGCAACCACGGAATGCTGAACTCTTACACAGATCTATAATCTTAGCTTAAACTGCTGTCTCATAAGTCTTTGTTTACTGCTGATGATTTGTATCAGCTACTTTCAAAATTACCGTTATTGTTCAAGCTATAAACATTACCGTAATAATATAATGCTTTATGGAGCATAGAAGCAGTGGGGATTCTAACTTGAAAATTTAGCTTACAAGGTAACGAGATGACGAGACCACACTGAGGACAAATGTGTCGGTTTACGAAGTAGACGCTTTTGGCCACATTGAAATATTTGTCAAGTTAGCAATGACAACAAGGCTATTAACACAACTGACATTTTACAGCTGTTCACTCCGCTCTGAAAAGCGTTCGCCACATTATCTGAAGAAACTGAGTTACCCACGTGAAAAAACTCGCTAACTCACATGCATTCTTTCCTGACAGCCTACGACGTAAGCGGTGATACTTCAGTAAGCGCAGAAGGCGATTGTGGATTATTTTCTTAATTCATCATTCAGTCCTAGAAAATTTATTCAAGCCATTTGGTGCTCACTACAGATTTTTCAGTTTTCTATTACAAACGCACAACACGTTTCATCGTGAACTTTAGATAGCTATCCACATCTACATCTTCACCTTCGCGGATACTCTGCAAATCACATTTAAGTGCCTAGCAGAGGGTTCATCGAACCACCATCACAGTAATTCTGTGTTATTCCAATCTCGAGCAGAGCGCGGAAAAGAACGCACACTCGTATCGTTCTTTGTGAGCTCTGATTCCCCTTATTTTATTATGATGATCGTTTCTTCCTATGGAAATGGAAATGAGCGTTTGGCGTCATTGGCCGGGAGGCCCCTTGCTGGGCAGGTCCGGCCGCCTTGGTGCAGGTCTTATTACATTCGACGCCGGATGGGGATGAAATGATGATGAAGACAGCACAACACCCAGTCCCTGAGCGGAGAAAAACCCCGACCCAGCCGGGAATCGAACCCAGGCCCGTAGGACTGCAATCCGTCACGCTGACCACTCGGTTATCGGGGCGGACATTTCTTCCTCTGTACGTCTTCTTCAACAAAATATTCTCGTATTCAGAGGAGAAAGTTGGTGATTACAATTTTATGAGACGATTCCGCCGCAGTGAAAACCGCCTTTGTTTTAACGATGTCCACCACAATTCCTGTATCATGTCAGTGAAACTCTTTCGCGTAATTCTCGGTAATACAAAACGAGCTACTCTTTTTTGAACTCTTTCAATGTATTCCGTTAATCCCATCTGGTAAGGATACACACCGCGCAGCAGTACTCCAAAAGAGGACAGACAACCATAGTGTAGGCAGTCTCTTTAGTAGATCGGTTTCATCTAAGTGTTCTGCCAATGAAATACAGCCTTTGGCTCGCACTCCCCACAACATTTTCAATGTGTTCTTTCCAGTTTAAGTTGTTTATAATTGCAATTCCTAGGTACTTAGTTGAATTTACGGCCTTTACATTTGATTCATTTAACGAGTAACCAAGGTTTAACAGATTCCTTTTAGCACCCATATGAATGACCTCACACTTTTCATTATTTCTGGTCACCTGCCATACAGATACTTTATCTAAATCGTTTTGCAATTTGCTTTGGTCTTCTGGTGACTTTACTAGACGATAAACGACAGAATTATCTGCAAAAAACCTAAGATGGCAGCTCAGATTGTCTCCTAAATCGTTTTTACAGATAAGGAACTGCAGATGTCCTCTAACACTATCCTGGGGAACACCAGAAATCACTTCTGTTTTACTCGATGACTTTCCGTCGATTACTAGGAACTGTGAGCTCTCTGAGAGGAAATCACGAATCCAGTTACATAACTGAAACGATATTCCATAAGCACGCAATTTAACTGCAAGCCGTTTGTGTGGTACAGTGTCCAATGCCTTCAATAAACCTAGAAATACAGAATCAGTTTGAAAGCCCTTGTCAATAGCAGTCAACACTTCGTGTGAGTAAAGAGCTAGTTGTGTTACACAAGAACGATATTTTCTCAATCCGTGTTGACTGTGTGACAATAAACAGTTCTCTTCGAGGTAAATCATAATGTTGGAATAAAATATACGCTCCAGAATCCTGCCAGATATCGAAATTAACGATATGGCCCTGTATTTTAGTGGATTACTCCTATTGCCTTTCTTGAGCATTGGTGTGATCTGTGCAGCTTCCCAGTCATTGGGTACAAATCTTCCGTCGAGAGAGAGATTGTATGTCATTGTTAAGTATGGAGCTGTAGTATCTGCGGACTGCGAAAGGAACCTAATTGGTACACTGTCTGCACAAGAATACTTGCTTTTATTAAACGACTTAAGTTGCTTCACTGCTCCAAGGTTATCTACTTCTCAGTAACTCGTGCTGGCAGCTGTTCTTGATTCGAATTCTGGAATATATTGTCCGCCTTCTTTCGTGAAGCAATTTAGAACGGCTGTTTTAGCAATTCTGCTTTGGTAGCAGTGTCATCCATAGTATTTGCATTGCTATCGCGCAGAGAAAGCATTGTTTGTGTCTTGCCGCTAGCATAGTTTACATATGACATGAGTCTCTTTATATTTTATTCCAAGTTTCGAGACAAAATTTCATTGTGGAAACGATTACAAGCATATCGCATTGAAGTCTAAGTTAAATTTCGAGCTTCTGGAAAAGGTAGCCTATCTTGTGGATTTTGCGTTGTTTAAATTTGGCACTCTCCTTTTGCTGTTTCTGCAAAAGTGTCCTGACCCGTTTTCTGTACCATGGGGAATGAGCTCCGTCATTTGTTAATTTATTTGGTATACATTTCTCAATTGCTGTCGATACTGTTTCTGTGAATTCAAGCCACATCTGATCTACACTTATATTGTTAATTTGGAAGGACTTGAGATTGTCTCTCAGGAAGGCGTCAAGTGAATTTTTATTTTATTTATTTTTTTTAACTTTTTTATTTTTTTAATAGGTATATTTCTCTTCCCCCACCCCCCCGCCCCCCATGAACATGGACCTTGCCGTTGGTGGGGAGGCTTGCGTGCCTGAGCGACACAGATAGCCGTACCGTAGGTGCAACCACAACGGAGGGGTATCTGTTGAGAGGCCAGACAAACGTGTGGTTCCTGAAGAGGGGCAGCAGCCTTTTCAGTAGTTTCAGGGGCAACAGTCTGGATGATTGACTGATCTGGCATTGTAACGCTAACCAAAACGGCCTTGCTGTGCTGGTACTGCGAACGGCTGAAAGCAAGGGGAAACTACAGCCGTAATTTTTCCCAAGGGCATGCAACTTTACTGTATGGTTAAATGATGATGGCGTCCTCTTGGGTAAAATATTCCGGAGGTACAATAGTCCCCCATTCGGATCTCCGGGCGGGGACTACTCAAGAGGATGTCGTTATCAGGAAAAAGAAATCTGGCGTTCTACGGATCGGAGCGTGGAACGTCAGATCCCTTAATCGGGCAGGTAGGTTAGAAAATTTAAAATGGGAAATGGATAGGTTAAAGTTAGATATAGTGGGAATTAGTGAAGTTCGGTGGCAGGAGGAACAAGACATTTGGTCAGGTGAATACAGGGTTATAAATACAAAATCAAATAGAGGAAATGCAGGAGTAGGTTTAATAATGAATAGGAAAATAGGAATGCGGGTAAGCTACTACAAACAGCATAGTGAACGCATTGTTCTGGCCAAGATAGATACGAAGCCCATGCCTACCACAGTAGTACAAGTTTAAATGCCAACAAGCTCTGCAGATGACGAAGAAATTGAAGAAATGTATGAAGAAATAAAAGGAATTATTCGTATAGTGAAGGGATACGAAAATTTAATAGTCATGGGTGACTGGAATTCGTCAGTAGGAAAAGGGAGAGAAGGAAACGTAGTAGGTGAATATGGATTGGGGGTAAGAAATGAAAGAGGAAGCCGCCTGGTAGAATTTTGCACAGACCACAACTTAGTCATAGCTAACACTTGGTTCAAGAATCATAAAAGATGGCTGTATACATGGAAGAAGCCTGGAGATACTGGCAGGTTTCAGATAGATTATATAATGGTAAGACAGAGATTTAGGAACCAAGTTTTAAATTGCAAGACTTTCCAGGGGCATATGTGTACTCTGACCACAATCTATTGGTTATGAACTGTATATTAAAACTGAAGAAACTACAAAAAGGTAGTAATTTAAGGAGATGGGACCTGGACAAACTGACTAAACCAGGGGTTGTACAGAGTTTCAGGGAGAGCATAAGGGAACAAGTGACAAGAATGGGGGAAAGAAATGCAGTAGAAGAATAATGGGTAGCTTTGAGGGATGAAGTAGTGAAGGCAGCAGAGGATCAAGTAGGTAAAAAGACGAGGACTAGTAGAAATCCTTGGATAACAGAAGAAATATAGAATTTAATTGATGAAATGAGAAAATATAAAAATGCAGTAAATCAGTAAATGGAGCAGGCAAAAAGGAATACAAATGTCTCAAAAATGAGATCGACAGGAAGTGCAAAATGGCTAAGCAGGGATGGCTAGAGGAAAAATGTAAGGATGTAGAGGCTTATCTCACGAGGGGTAAGATAGATACTGCCTACAGGAAAATTAAAGAGACCTTTGCAGAAAAGAGAACCACTTGCATGAATATCGAGAGCTCAGATGGAAACCCAGTTCTAAGCAAAGAAGGGAAAGCAGAAAGGTGGAAGGAGTATATAGAGGGTCTATACAAGGGCGATATACTTGAGAACAATATTATGGAAATGGAAGAGGATGTAGATGAAGATGAAATGGGAGATATGATACTGCGTGAAGAGTTTGACAGAGCACTGAAAGACCTGAGTCGAAACAAGGCCATCGGAGTAGACAAAATTCCATTAGAACTACTCACAGCCTTGGGAGAGCCAGTCCTGCGAAATACCGTCAGACTTCAAGAAGAATATAATAATTCCAATCCCAAAGAAAGCAGGTGTTGACAGATACGAAAAGTACAGAACTATCAGTTTAATGATTCACGACTGCAAAATACTGACGCGAATTCTTTACAGATGAATTGAAAAAGTAATAGAAGTCGACCTCGGGGAAGATCAGTCTGGATTCCGTAGAAATATGGGAACACGTGAGGCAATACTGACCCTACGACTTACCTTAGAAGCTAGATTAAGGAAAGGCAAACCTACGTTACTAGCATTTGTAGACTTAGAGAAAGCTTTGACAATGTTGACTGGAATACCCTCTTACAAATTCTGAAGGTGGCTTGGGTAAAATACGGGGAGCAGCTATTTACAATTTGTACAGAAACCAGATGGCAGTTATAAAAGTCGAGGAGTATGAAAGGGAAGCAGTGGTTGGGAAGGGAATGAGAGAGGGTTGTAGCCTCTCCCCGATGTTATTCAATCTGTAAAGGAAACAAAAGAAAAATTTGGAGTAGGTATTAAAATCCATGGAGAAGAAATAAAAACTTTGAGGTTCGCCGATGACATTGTAATTCTATCAGAGACAGCAAAGGACTTGGAAGAGCAGTTGAATGGAATGAATAGTGTCTTGAAAGGAGGATATAAGATGAACATCAACAAAAGCAAAACGAGAATAATGGAATGTAGTGAATTTAGTAGGGTGATGCTGAGGGAATTAGATTAGGAAATGAGACACTTAAGTAGTAAAGGAGTTTTGCTATTTGGGGAGCAAAATAACTGATGATGGTCGAAGTAGAGAAGATATAAAATGTAGACTGGCAATGCCAAGGAAAGCGTTTCTGAAGACGAGAAATTTGTTAACATCGAGTATAGATGTAAGTGTCAGGAAGTCGTTTCTGGAAGTATTCGTATGGAAGTGAAACATGGACGATAAATAGTTTGCACAAGAAGAGAATAGAAGCTTTCGAAATGTGGTGCTACAGAAGAATGCTGAAGATTAGATGGGTAAATCACATAACTAATGAGGAAGTATTGAATAGGATTGGGGAGAAGTTTGTGGCACAACTTGACTAGAAGACGGGATCGGTTGGTAGGACATGTTCTGAGGCATCAAGGGAATACCAATTTAGTATTGGAGGGCAGCGTCGAGGGTAAAAATTGTAGAGGGAGACCAGGAGATGAATACACTAAGCAGATTCAGACGGATGTAGGTTGCAGTAGGTACTGGGAGATGTAGAAGCTTTCACAGGATAGAGTAGCGTGGAGAGCTGCATCAAACCAGTCTCAGGACTGAAGACTACAAGAAGAACAACATTTCTGTTTTATATTTGCAGGGTTTAGTGGCTACAACATTCAATCTCGCAACGAAAACCTTTGCTCACTAACCGCTGTATCCGTTTTGATGCTCGTTGTTAGCTCAGGATTATTTATTACTAAGAGGTCAAGTGTGTTTTCACAACCATTTCTATTCGTGTGGGTTCATGAACTAACTGTTCTAAATAATTTTCAGAGATTGCGTTTAGCACAATTTCGCAGATAAACTGATAATAATGAATGTTTCTGTTACATGTGGTTAAATTATGACAATATACCGAAAAAATTGTGTTTTTACTTAGTGATTTGTTTCTCCAGGTTGCTACACTGACGGGAGTTTGGGTTGCTGTATCCCATCTATCAGTCAGATACATGAGTAATATTAACGTCATTAGAAAGGCCTGGAAGGGTAGTATCTGCTCCGAGTGAGAACGCCAATAATTTTCTTAAATTTTTTGAGTTTGTTACAAATTCTTGTCGTTCACGAAGGGCAGTGAACGTATGGTTTGAGGCGTTTGACGCTACGGAGTCAGATATGTGAGCGTTAATCAAATTTATATCCGCATTAGAAGGTGAAGTTACATTACGAGAGGTTCAGCACGACGGATCTGCAGACGGAGATCAGATTCACCTCAGAGCTGGGCTGGTGTAGATGAGTCACAGACCTGCTGCGAAACGTTGTGAGCGAACGGAGGCAGTCGCTGCCAACTATTAGCCGTCTGCTGAGACGCTATGCTATGTGGGATGAAATTAAATAATCCGCGGAAAGTGACGTCAAACGAGAATCACAGCTGAGAAATAATGGGAAATCAGTTAATAGTACAAACTTGAGTGAAAGTAAAAAGTTATTTCGGCATGGCAGCTGTAGTCCCCTCTCACTGCATTGTGAGACAGCGTTATCGTCACCTACCAGAATTTGGATGGAGCCTCATTGTGCGTCTCCAAATGGATGAATAGTCAGACCTTACAATATCCCGAATTATGTGGCATTCGGATGTGTCTGTGATCCGGTAGTGCACTGCGTGGAGGCGTGGTGCCAGGCGTGTGTGTCATCTAGCCACCAAATGGTGTACGTGCCATCCTAGAGCAAGCAATGGACTCCCGGACTCCCTCCAACATTGTATGTCACGCCACAACGGTGGTCGTTGAGTAGAAGCAGCCGTGCTAGAGAATTACCGTTTCACGCGTAGGCTGCCGGTTTTTTTTTTTTTTTTTTTTTTTTTTTTCGTATGGCTTGGGCCCCACGTCGGGCAGATCGTTCGACGGGTGCCGGTGTTTCAATTTGACGCCACTTCGGCAACCTGCAATCGATGAGGATGAGGATGAAAGGATGATGGTGAGGACACCACAACACCCATTCCCTGGGCGGAGAAAATTCCTCGACCCATCCGGGAATCGAACACGGGCACGCTGTCCATTCAGCTACTGGGGGCGGACAGGCTGCCGTTAAGACCACAAAACAGACGGCTGCGTTTGGGGAGGTGGCGTGACTGAGAACCATGGACTGCTGATGACTGACGTTGCGACACGATAAGTCGCGGTACTTCGTACACTTGATGACCTACATCGGTGAGTATGGTGGCGAGGTGGATAGCAGTCCCATCCTTCCAACGGCAGAGCTGTATTACTCCTGGTCTCATGGTGTGGGGAGCCATTAGTTATGACTTCACGTTACGGCTGGTAGCGATAGAGGGTACTCTGAAAGCACAAAAGTACATCGTGGGCGTCCTGCGTCTTCATGTGCTACC
Source organism: Schistocerca serialis cubense (assembly GCF_023864345.2). Classification (NCBI taxonomy): domain Eukaryota; kingdom Metazoa; phylum Arthropoda; class Insecta; order Orthoptera; family Acrididae; genus Schistocerca; species Schistocerca serialis. The sequence goes on from NC_064646.1 coordinate 430,406,787, forward strand.
TCCTGCGCGACAGCTTCGTGGGGCCTTTTTTCAGCAGGATAATACTCATCAACGTGTGTCTGTGAACTATGTGTGTGATATCGATATACTCCTCTACAGATTATGTCTGAGAAAAACATGGACGTCAAGTCTGTCCCAATCCCAGGAATAACGCTGTAAGGGACCTCTTACAACAGTTGTGGTCCAGATCACTCAAGACAGGTTACAAAGGATTTATCTCATCTCCACCAAATTTGTCAATTCTAGCATCCTGGCCAAGAGGAGAGCGGCGTCATGCTAATAAGTTGCTCATATTGCCAAGTTCTTTGTAAGTTTGGCCTCGTGGTTTGAGGAGCCGTTTCACGGATTGCGCGGCCCTCCCGCTGGAGGTTCGAGTTCTCCCTCGGGTATGGGTGTGTGTATTATTCTCAGCATAAGTTAAAGTTAGTTTAAGTAGTGAGTATGTCTAGGGACCGATGACCTCAGCAGTTTGGTCCCTTAGGAATTCACACACATTTGAACATTTTGTAAGTTTAATTCGATTTTGTAATCACGAAAATAACACACATACCCTCTCAACCAGTGGGCAGTTTCATTTCATTTCCTCGTCTCTTTCTGGATGCTTGAATTTTTGGAAGCCAGTGTTTATAGTTTATGCTATGGAAGCAAGTGGGGCTGCTGTTTGATATGATATCTTCCAACATCCAAGCGAGAGAGTATGACACAGGTCTCGGAAATGCGGTGCTTTCGAATGCTTTTAGGTTTAAAATGGGAGACATAATAGAATGTACAGCAATCATTCAAGATGTGCAGAGTAAATATGAAATACTGCCAGAGTGGGCCGACCGAGGACTTTATGGGAATACCAACAATAAATGAGGGCGTTCACAACGAGTCGAAAGTCCCAATGGTTGTAGCACAGTACGATGATAGCGATGATGATTGCAAGCGGAAACGTTATCTATAGTTGTTAACGAGAGGCTACCGACCTTGGAGGTATAGGGCGTGGCGCTGCAGAATCAACGTGGCGGATGAACTGTAGCTTAGCGGAGCGGCACTTCATGTGTACCGGTACGATAAAACTGCTGCCATTGTTCGGAGTAAACATTTAATGTTTCCTTTTACGTAATAAAATGTGCACTGGCTTATCAACCGTCGTTCTCTTATCGCTGATAGTAAGGACCACGACATTTCCTTTTGTCGAGGAATACTGCCTGTCAGCCATCGGCTGAAAATGTTAACTCAGAGAAGTGGCCCTATAGTTACTGCACTAGACACTCATTCGGAAGGATCCCAGTTCAAACACCCATTTCGCCATCCTGAATTTCCATAAATGGCTAAACGAAATGCTGCAAAGCTTCGTTTGAAAAGGATACGATCCATCCTTAATATTCTGTAATCCTAACTGATGCTCTCCGTCTTTAATGACCACGACGTCGACCGAACGCTAGACTGCTACATTTGCTTGTTCCCGGCCTCGTCGTGCTGTGACTCAGTCTCGTTTCTAATATGTATTGCAATTGGTCATACGCCCTAATCTCTTCTCCCATGTGTCTGTCCATCTCCTCCACACCCTCTCTTTGTCTGTCTCCTCCTCCTTCTCCCTCTCTCTGGTCATCATCGCTTCCCCCTTTCTATGCCCATCTTCTCTTCACCCTCTCTAACCATTTTCTCCTGTCCCCTCTCCCCATCCACCTCCTGCTTTCCGCTTTCTATCTCCATTTCCTCTCACCCCTCTATCTCATTTTTCTCTCCACTCTCTGGTCTTGACCATTGTTTATTGTTACTGCATACCCGTCATAGAGAAAATAACTTTATTGTTAACAACATTTCACTAATATATATCAAGTGTATGTACGTGCATATTATATACATGTATATTAAATACTTGTGCACCATATAACGATCCACTAGGGATAAACACTGAAGCGCCAAAGAAACTGATACAGGCATGCGTATTCAAATACAGAGTTACGTAAACAGGAAGAATACGGCGCTGCGGTCTGCAACGCCTATATGAGACAACAACTGTCTGACGCAGTTGTTGGATCGGTTACTGCTGCTACAATGGCAGGTTACCAAGATTTAAGTAAGTTTGAACATTGTGTTATACTCGGCGCACGAGCGATGGGACACAGCATCTCCGAGGTAGCGATGAAGTGGTAATTCTCCCTTACGACCATTTCATGGGTGTACGGTGAATATCAGGAACCCGGTAAAACATCAAATCTCTCACATAGCTGCGGCCGGAAAAAGATCCTGCAAGAATGGGACCAACGACGAATGAAGAGAATCGTTCAACGTGACAGAAGTGCATCGAATCTCGTTTCTTATTGAATCTAGCGGATGGACGCGTACGATTATGGAGACAACCGCATGAATCCATGGAACCTGCACGTCAGCAGAGGACTGTTCAAGCTAGTGGAGGCTCTGTAGTAGTGTGGGACATGTGCTATTGGAGTGATATGGGACCCCTGATACGTCTAGATACGACAGGTGACACGTACGTAAGCATCCTGTCTGATCACCTGCATTCCGACGGACTTGGACGATTCCAGCAGGACAATGCGACACCCCATATGTCCAAAATTGCTACAGACTGGCTCCAGGAACAGTGTTCTGAGCTTAAACATTCCGCTGCCCAGCAAACTCCCCAGGAAGGAAGGTTATTGAGCATATCTGGGACGCTTTGCAGCTTGCTGGTCAGTAGAGATCTCCATCCCCTCGTACTCTTCGGGAATTATGCACAGCCTTGCAGGAGAAAAAAATGGTTCAAATGGCTATGAGCACTATGGGACTTAACATCTGAGGTAATCAGTCGCCTAGAACTTAGAACTTCTTAAACCTAACTAATCTAAGGTCATCACACACATCCATGCCCGAGGCAGGATTCGCGGCCAGCCTTGCAGGAGACATAGTGTCCCCTCCAGCGCTATTTCAGACATTAATCGAGTCCATGCCACGTTGTGTTGCGTCACTTCTGCGTGCTCGCGTGGCCCTACACGATATTAGGCAGGTGTACCAGTTTCTTTGGCTCTTCAGTGTAAAAACATGCTCTTATTGGAATACAGATTCCTGTCAAAATTTCAAACCAATCGGTAAAAATCTTTCGGGGACTAGATTCTGAGCAAGCGAACATTTACATTTTCATGATAATGTCGGAAGCTGAGGGTAATAATTAAAATTTGTGATGCGGCCGAGACTCAAACCTGGGTCTTCCTACTTAGTAATCAGAAATGCTGCTATTACATCAACGCAGCACTATGATCAACTTTGTTGCACGAAATACCCAAGTTGAATGCCCTCCCCGACACAAACTTCATTTCTCGGGGAAAATTTTATTATAAGAACTATTTACCTTTTTATTTATATAGATTTAGAGTTATTGTCAGTAATAAACTAACTACAGTATTTCATTATAATTAGTATCAGTGTCGCACATTATTGTGTCTGAAACAGAGGACTTTACACTCACGCTTGTGAAGTGGTGCTCCACGGTGGAACCGTCAGTTCGAGTCTTAATGATGAAAGAAAATCTCATGGTCGATATTTCTCGGGTGAGGAGATGGTAAGCGGTCTAATCACCAGACGTCAATGTACTGGATCCAAGTCGAAAATTTCTTTGGAGTACATCCTGAAGTGAGGGCACATGACACTGTTGGTGGTTATTCGTAGGTCAGATGAGGACGTAAGCTTGCACCAGGTTTCTCATTCTCTCACTACTAACAGCACAAGGGTGATACTATAAATCACATGCCATCATCACTGTAACCAACATTAAACCAAAAAAAAAGTGCACGTCGGGTCCCAAAAGAGAAAGCCTTCCTCTAGTACATTTGTCACATATGCTGTATAGATGATGAATAGCACTGTACTCGTACGCTCTTCTTGAGTAGTTCACATTTACGTGACGTGGGACAAGGCGACGATAAAGAAAGTAAGTAAGAAAGAAAGAATGAATGACATTGGCGTTGAGTGTGAAAAGCGAGTACGCCTGTAATTAAATGTATTTTGAAACTCGCGACCGTGAGAACCAAAAACTATATGTAACAACGATGTAGCCTGATATGCGTCCATTCTATATGCGTTTATTCCTTGTTTGTTGTTCCGGATTAAGTTTGTACAGAATAATGGCTTAGATTATTCTTTGGATAGAATAAAGACGTGATCTAATCGAGTGTCTAGCACCGATAGGTGATTAATGAGTAATTAATTATCAAGAAGAGTCAATTATTTGTCTTTATTACATGATGTTATACGCAATACTTGTAGTATTGAAAAGAGTAGAAGCCAGACCCGCAAAACTGATGGCGAAGCAACTTGAATTTTCTGACTTTATTTGATTCATCTTCTATAAGAGAATGCAAAATATCAAGGGGGAAAGGTAATGAGCTTGAAAGCTGTGGTCGAGCTTGCTGTACATCGTCAATGCTTGATTCTACAGACTTTTCTGAAAATAATTACAAGCGAAGTTAGGGAGATAGTATACTTGGAGAACTCCATTCGTCTGTATAATGTTCTCTGAGATTTGTCGTTTATTTGCATCAGAAGTCAGAAGTGATTCTGTAGACAGAAGACGTGTTAATAGGGACAGCAGTAACAGAGAGGGCGCGCAGAAGACACTACAAGACCAGATACTGGTGCAATCGAAACTCATCCAACAGTAAACAAGGAGAAGACAATACAAATGACATTGAGGAAGGGAGGTAAAATATCACTCAAACATAATATAACTCTATACAATCACTCCACAAATAATAGCGCTAGAAGGATTATATAAATATCTGGGATTTACAATGCAGGCAGCAGCTACAACTTTCAATATGGGTATTCAGGAAAGAGCATCAACAGCAAGCAAAGAAACGGAACGTACGTGAAAGTGACCGAAATTGTGAAAAATTGTTTATTCGATGCTCATTTACTACTTGCTATTTAAACTTCAATTCCTGAATACTACAATCCAATGCCACTCCCAAGTATGATAAAAATGATAATTGGCAAATGCTTGCACAGGGCTACGCCCGTTTCTAGTTTTGTATTTCCTCATATTATTTATTCCTATGTTGTTTTCCTACAGTTTTATGCATTCACAATGTGACGAATATTTGTATGGTACATAAAAAAGACTGTCGAATACCATCACTTCCACTGAGTTTATATTCTTTGGTTTATGGTGCTTGTTTATAAGTTGTTGTAAAGGAGTAGTGTTTACCTCTGTTATTTCAATGTGCAGCATGATTCGTTCCAGTAAAGTGTTTAAAAAGGTTAGTAGAAAGTGTCGTTGTTTTCGATGTCATAAAGACAACGTGCAAACTAGCTCAACAATACCAGATGAGGACGTCTCTTCAACACAGAGAACAAGTGCTTAGAAGAGGAGAATTGATGCAGCTGCAATGTTGCTTCTCAGTTTGAAAATCAGGTTAACCCAAGAAGACAAACGAAGAAAAGACTGCTTGAGAGTGAAGAGGGGTATACATATGGTTCGCCTAGGTAAGGTAAGGCCTAATGCAAGCCGTGTGAAATCCTTGATTGAGGTTTTCCGCAATTTACGTTTAGGAAAGTTTGTGTAGCTTTTCCTGACAGACCATTGACGTTAGAATATTTAAATTTGGCATGCAATTAGTCAGTGCTATAGTGAAGCTTTCAGTGGCAGATATTTTAATTTAATTTAATACAGTATTAAGAAATTTAGTTAACAGAAAACTCCTAAAATTTTTAACATTTTTTCACAGATATTTCCAGAACTTTAAAAATCTAGCCCAATAAGATAACAAAATTCCGTTCCAGAGATGTTATATCAAACTTTGTACAAAAAGGAGTTAACTTCGTCCATAAAAGAGACATTTGTACATACCTTATTGGAAATTGTTTATAAATAAAGTCGTAAAGTGTCAATAAGCACGACAAGTTACATGTTTGCGCCCATATCGTTTCTTAACAAATGTGCCAAATTTCGTTACATTGTCTTGAAAACGTAGGACGTTATCAGGTTTTCTTAAAAGTATTGCAGTTTCGCATACATAGCCCTTACTCCATGGACTGCAAAGAGAAGGAGATAGAACACACCAGACATGCTGGATAACAGCAGAATCTGAGAATGTAGGAACCTGAGACTTGTAACAACTATACTCCCAATACATGGATTTCATCATAAAATACGTACCAACAACAACTTCCACTAGCCGAATGAAAAATGTAAATGTCTTTAGTGCAGACAGGGATGGAAAACATACCGCGTTAGAAAATGTGCAAAGAGAACGAAAACCAGAACAGGCGACAGCAAATAATAAAATTTTAAAAACTTGTATAAATGTGTATATTAATGCTCAGTCTGGGCGCACTTTCCTCGTTAATAAAGAAGAATACTTTTGCAGGTCAGTGAGTCGAACGCCCTCACAATATTCGCGCCTGAAGTGTCAGTTATGCAGTCAGTTCCACAGGAAAGAGTACGCCATAAATTTAAATGTAACATACGCAGTAGTGGTCTCTGTAATCAACGCGCTTTTGCACAGTGTATAGATGAACAGTGTGAGAGTTGAATGTTTTCGTTTTGTCAGTTGAAATGAGTGCAAAATATCTGAAACGTCAAGAGGCGGTGTTCCTTGTAAATCATCTTTATAGGCCTGGTCTCTTCTTTCAGAAGCCAAGTGTACCAAGCGTGAAAGGTTGCTTCAATGGACTGTCAAACACCCGAAAAAGTGCTTGTTTGGGGATGTTTCTCCAAACATGGTTTTGGCTATTAGCACTTATTTACAGCTAATTTAAACTCTGTAAATGTGCAATATTTATCAAAAATTCCTTCTGATATCTGTTAAGAAACTATTTTTTTCGAAAAAGGCAAACATCATGCTTCAAGAGGATAATGATCCGAAACATCGCTGCTATCTCTGCACAGTGTGGAAACAAGACAATTGGCTGTCCGTGATGGACTGGCGTGACATGTCTCCGGATGCAAATCCGATCGAATTGTTTGGTGGTATATTATGGTGAAGGTTAAAGGAGAGCCAATATACACTTTGAAACAGCTGTCATATAAAATCACGACGATATGGGATCGTTACCCAGATAATATGCAGAAAATCTCGTGAAAAGCATGCCAAAAAGGTAGCAAGCTATAACCGATCATGGCGGTGATTGGATTAACTATTAGGTAATTGTGCAATTACTAATAGAATGTATTTTCATGTAAATATATTGAGCCGTGCTGCGGCTCGCGTTGGTGCCGTTGCTAAGTTGGCATAGTTTAGTTGGTATTTAGGTTGTCGCCACTCCATTTGCAAGCACTGTCTGTCCGCTAGTGGCAGCAGCGACGGTAATCGATATCTAGTAACGGTGGTTATATATTTGGGGCGACATTGTGGTGTTTCCGTGTCGTGTGAGTTGATAGTTCGGTTAGGGACGGACGCACCGTGAGATCACTCCGGGACCACTGGCGACACACTTCCACTGCTGGATGGAAGGGCTGTAGGCGCGAGGCGTACAACCTCGTTGTCAACAGGACCCAGGAAGTTAAGTTGAATGGATATTAGTTCAAGTAGTGAAACCTCCACCATTATACTATCTCGCCATTTGCTTGCATGTTGCTGCTCGCAGTGTCGCCGAGATGAAGAGCAGCCTATGGAGCGTTTGGGGAAGCTGAACCTCATTAGCCTTCCTCTACTTCTTATTATTAATTGTTGAAGTTCAACGAGTGGTATTTTCCCTACCTAGTTGCCGATAACGCCCCAGTTACCTGCCCTGGAGCTTATTGTATGTTACAGCAGTGTACTTATCCACGCCTTGCCGCTGCTGTCCGGTAAGGCGTGTAGTTCGACAGTTTCCTTGATTTGTGAGCCGGGTGTTTTTTTCCCCCTACTCTGGTAGCAGAGATTCCTTTCTGCCTCCGGATGCTCTAAACACCGCAGGTCCCGGCATGGGTGTGTTATTCCATCATTGCATTGGTCATCAGACGTTAGGTAGATTTGGCAAATGGTTATTGGTCATGCGTTTAAACTGCCATCTCGTGAAGTGAATGCAACTCTTAGCTGCCTCTCTCATCGCTTGCGAAGTGTTGAGGGACTTTCCCTGGTCGATCCTTGGAGCAAAATCTGCGCCCCCCTCCCCTTGCCCCTTGTTTTGGTCACATTTGATTATTGTTTTTATTAATTTTAATAACTGTATTTCCAAGTTTGAAGATGTTTAACTGGTTTCTAGAGGATTGCTATTCAGGCCTTCAGCCGTGAAACAGTTTTTAAATTATTACTATTGGGGCCTTCAACTGAGAAACAGTTGAATCGCTTGTCGTTACTGTCTTCAGCTATGAGTGTTATTTGTCTTACAATTTTAATTACTTAATTGTAATCTAGCAGTGAGACTTTGATGATTGTTCTTTTAAAAATATTTTAATAACTGTGATTGAAAGTTAAAGAAGTTAACTGGTTTTTGAAAGATTGCTATTTAAGCCTTCAGCCGTGAGACAGTTTTTAAATTATCACCATTTGGGCCTTCAGTCGAGAAATAGTTTTGAATTTGTTGTCATTTAGGCGTTCAGCAGTGGAACACCTCTTAATTTACCGTCATCTTTCATTTGTTGTTGTTTCCAAATAAAGTGTACGTGATTGAAGAAGTAAACTAACCAACAGTAATTGATTACGGCGCCGTCCACATCATCAACCCAATCCTGCCTTCCATGGTACCAGGCCTCACATAAAAAATGGCTCTGAGCACTATGGGACTTAACATCTATGGTCATCAGTCCCCTAGAACTTAGAACTACTTAAACCTAACTAACCTAAGGACATCACACAACACCCAGCCATCACGAGGCAGAGAAAATCCCTGACCCCGCCGGGAATGGAACCCGGGAACCCGGGCGCGGGAAGCGAGAACGAGGCCTCACATAGTATCTTTTATTTCATACAGATAATGTCTTACACTTTCTTGTGGAATTGACTGTATATTTACTGTTAATGTAACCACGTTCACTTACTGACGTTTTCGGTTAATGTTTGGTTCATTTTGTGACGGTCGTATTGCTTAAAGATATGCAGAAGAGATGGAAGTTAAATACGATATGTCTATCACTTAGGATATCCCAAATGGACAGCTGGATCTCAACATCATACGAACATTGCTCGCAAATATTCTCAGAGCGGGGTTCGAATCCTGATTTAAGTTTCCCGTGTTTTCCTTAAGCGATGCAAGACAACAACGAGTATTCGGCCGACTCCAGTAGCATAGTTTTGAAGCTTCCAGACGACAGCACACATGAGTAGTATAGTGAGGTACACACACACACACACGCGCGCGCATTCAAAAATGATTGCTATCTACTTCGTTAATATAATGTTTATATAATAATAATGGCGTGCGACGAGGGCCTCCCGTCGGGTAGACCGCTGGCCTGGTGCAAGTCTTTCGATTTGACGCCACTTCGGCGACTTGCGCGTCGATGGGGATGAAATGATGATGATTAGGACAACACAACACAACACCCTGTCCCTGAGCGGAGAAAATCTCCGACCCAGCCGGGAATCGAACGCGGGCCCTTAGGATTGACAGACTGTTGCGCTGACCACTCAGCTACCGTGGGCGGACAATGTTTATATCAAACACTGTAACTAAAATTCTGCCTCGTCAGTAAACTCTATCTCTCTGTATCTCTCTCTCTCTCTTTCTCTTTCTCTCTCTCTCTCTCTCTCTCACACACACACACACACACACACACACACACACACACACACACACATGCACTTACGAACGCATTCAAAAATGATTGCTTTCTACTTCATTAAAATAACGTTTACACACACACACATCCTCACTGACACAAAAGTTGCCATGTTTATTTTAAACTTATGAAATTATAATCGCACACTTACGGCTCAATAAATGAAGAGGTGAATGAGAGGAGTTAAATGAAACGAAAGTAAAGAGAACGTAATAGAATAAACTACCAGTTCTGCTGGTAGATATCTAATGCTGATTGGAATTTCGTTATTGTACGTCTCTCATCCACAACTGCGTAGTTTTTTCCAGTTCTTGGTGTAAGGTGGCAAATTAAATGAATGTCAGTTTCGCACCTTACATGAGAGTTTTTATACACCGTAACGGGAAGGTGAATATGACACCTAACTTACTTTGGCAAAAATGAGCAGATTTTTCTGTAAGTATGTAATGCAAAGACATGACACTCAATCGATTAACTCACCGATCCTATATACTGCATGTCATTGAGCAAGTGGTGGAACAAGGAGATGCAGGAAACATTTTGTTTGGAAGCAGACGTGAGCAAGTGCGAAGGGCACACCGTGGGCATTACAACGGAAAGCTCTTGTGGGGCGGTGAGAGTAAACGAACAGGTGCCTGGTGACTCCTGCAGGACAGCAAGTAGTGGGCCACCGGAGTGGGACAAAATGAACCTTTAGAATGTGTTTCGGAATTTCCACATGGATACAAACAAATCAGTGACGCAGTTGATCATGTGAACAGCGCATGGTACGCTCATGCTGTACGCATGTAACATTTAGGCGTCTGGAGAAGGCACAAAATGTCCGGTTAGCGGAAACGAACTAGGAAGGAGTAAAGTGCCGAGATTTCGATGCAGTTTAATGGTAGGGTCTTTGTTATTGGCAGAGAGAGTTTCCACAAAATGTGAGAAACACTTCTATTGGTCGGAAAAAGCCATGACATGGAGGACGAAAGGACCCAGATGGGGGACAGTTTTGTTACGAGAAAGACAACACCGAAATTTTCGAGGACACTCTCCTCTGAACTGGCGTAAAGTGCAGAATGGGGTACATGACGCTCTGTACAACACAGACAAGAAATTTGTGTGAACACTGCGTTCACTGCGGCTGACGTTCAGTTGAATATTAGCTGATGTGTCATTGAGCTCCAACTGTGGAGAAACGAATTCTTGTGAGTACAGAGAGGACACTGTAAAATGTTTTTCTGCTCCAGCCAGGCAAGTTCACATCACCATATTCCAAGACTAGGGATGATTCTGCTGATAAAATCAGCAAACGTTTTGATTAGTTTTTATAGGAATTGCAGTGGACGAGAGCAGCCATGCAGACCACAGCTCATCGCAGCTAAGGTAAATACCGTGAGCAGAGGTGTGACTTGTTGGTTCACCAGCTTGCGACCACTGTGAACTCGAGCAGCCTTGGATAATCGTTTGCTCAGCTTGTCGCAAAATTAATCATCCCCTGTAGACATGATTGTCATCCTAAGTAGTACTAAACTTTGAACCAGAATTGGATGATTTATCGTAATATTGTTCAACTTCATGATGTAGTAGTAAGAATAATGTTGTAAGGAAACATCTAGTTAAAATTTGATATTGTTGTGTTTAGAATTAGTTCACTTACTCAGGACGAGATGCGTTATCTTGACAACTGTCCTAACATTTTCATGTTACAAACTGTATAAATTCGTGTATCTCTATGAAAACATTTCAGGATTTAAAACCAATTTCTTTACAGCACCGTTGTGTTCTGTCACAGAATAAGGGCACACTCCTTACCCCAGCCATTTATTCTATAGACTTTAACGCACTCAAAAATTGTTTATGCTGCCCTGTGACAAAAGAGAAAAGGAGAGAAGTGTCAGTTACGGATAACATCCACTGCGTACATTTCGTGCTCTCTCCCTCTCCCAGATGCCTCAGGTTCTACAACAATGAGTTACCGCAAGTAAAGAATTGAAACTGATAATAGTAGCGGTAAGTAATATATAATAGACATGCATTTTGGTGAGCTGTGTGAGTGCACGTATCAAAAGAAAGCATTGAACGATAACTATGATGATAACGCAAAAACAACATCAGTATCTTAGTACCCCTAGTGGTTGCCTTACTTTCGTTACTTATGTTCCTGCTGAGTCCACAAGTCGAGACTCTTTGCAACAACTGAAGTGCCAACAGACTGAAGCATTATTTATTAGCAATAGTTGGGGAATCAACAAATCAGAACATTCTTTCTCAACAAGTCAGTATCTGTTGAAATATGCACTAATGCGTTCAAGGAATCTCCATGCATGTTATACTTAACTGACTCAGTTCAAATGGAACTGAGAGAAGCATTTGTCTCTTTATCAGTTGTGTAACAAAGACAGTGTAGCAAATTCCAGTTCTTTCGATATTTCCATAACTTGTGAATATTTTTCTATACTTTTCAAAATGGTTTATCCTGATAACAAGCAGCTTTATAAAAACACTAAGTGGATTTATAGCTTTAAATGATGTAGATTATTTTGTTCCACACTTCAAGCATATCGTTAACCCATGTTCATAATCTAACTACTGTGAATTTGCATAATTGTTGATTATGAAAGGGTGCAAAGGAAATAATATGGCATTATTATAGACGTATTCTTAAAAAGAACATCAATGATCGTAATTATCTGCAATGAGTTAGTACTGCGACACATTTCTTATAACACTGAATGAATACGAAAATTTTCGTTGTGCCACAGTTGAAAGCTTCTGCCAAAATTATTTCAAGTCCTGATTCGATGTAACTGCATAAAATTCGAAGCTACAGTACTCCTGTGAAAGTTTATTAGCGTAATAGACACAAACGTAATTAATGAATGGCTACATAACTTAACTTTCCAAAAATTTTTGTGACTTTATTTAAGCCTCATACACAATTTATTGTTCGTAGTTCTCAGGTATCAGTTTCAATCAAACATTAATAAATTACTAATGATTCCAATAATATTGCTCGTAAGATCACGAAACTCAGGCTCTCTATACATCTGGAATACAAATCCGTAATCAAAATGATAGGTCATCAGAGAACACAGTTCCAGTAATTAAAATACACTAGGTTGTAACGACTCGCCGTTTCGTGTGCTATGAGGGCTGGAGTATCCAGTCTTCTGCGTGCCTTATCTGGTCTAGCACATCATCCGTGCTGCACCTCCTAGCATATCTGTCGGCACATTTACTGTCATCATACTCCGTCGTGTGAGTAGTATAGTGTTTCGCGTACAGCGTGAGTGCTACGCCTAGTCTTGTTGACGTATATGGCGAAGCCAAATGCAAATTTTCTGTACGTATATCAGGATTTAACTGTAATTTCAACTAATAACAACTGAGAACAATGTAAATTAATGGTTTAACTATACTGAAGAGCCAAATAAACTGGTACATCTGCCTAATATCGTGTAGGGCCTCCGCGAGCACGCAGTAGTGCTGCAACACATGGACTCGACCGTTGTCTGAAGTAGTGCTGGAGGGAACTGATATCATGAGTCCTGCAGGGCTGTCCATAAATCCGTAAGAGTACGACGGGGTAGAGATCTCTTCTGAACAGAACGTTGCAAGGCATCCCAGATATGCTCAATAATGTTAATGTCTGGCAATTTTGGTAGCCACAGAAAGTGTTTAAACTCAGAAGAGTGTTCCTGGAGGAACTCTGTAGCAATTCGGGGGGTCTGGAGTATCGCATTGTCCTGCTGGAATTCCCAAAGTTCGTCGGAATGCAGAATGGACATGAATCGATGCAGGTGATCAGACAGGATGCTTACGTACGTGTCACCTGTCAGAGTCCTATCAGCGGTCCCATATCGCTCCAATTGCACACGCTGTACACCTTTACAGAGCCTCCACCAGCTTGAACAGCTACCTACCGACACGCAGGTTCCATGGGTTCGTGAGGTTGTCTCCACACCCTTACAAGTCCACCCGCTCGATACAATTTGAAACGAGACTCGACCGACGAGGCAACATGTTTCCAGTCATCAGCAGTCCAATATCGGTGTTGATGGGCCCAGACGAGGCTTAAAACATTGTGTCTTGCCGTCATTAAGGATACACGAGTGACCCTCGGCTCCGAAAGCCCATATAAGTGATGTTTCGTTGAATGGTTCGCATCCTGACACTTTGCTGATGGCCCAGGATTGAAATCTGCAGCAATTTCTGGAAGGGTTCCACCTCTATCACGTTGAAAACTTCTCTTCGGTCGTCGCTGGTCCCGTTCTTGCAGGATCTTTTTTCCTGCCGCAGCGATATCGGAGATTTGATGTTTTATCGGATTCCTGATATTCGCGGTACACCCGTGAAATGGTCTACGGGAAAATCGCCACTTCATCGCCAGCTCGGAGATTCTGTGTCCGATCGCTCGTGCGCCGATTGTAACACTACGTTCAAACTCACTTAAATCTTGATAACGTGTCATTGTAGCAGCAGTAACCGATTTAACAACTGCGGCAGACACTTGTTGTCTTATAGAGGCAGCGCTGTTTTCTGCCTGTTTACGTATCTCTGTACTTGAATAAGCATGCCTATACCAGTTTCTTTGGCGCTTCAGTATATTTGTTTGCATTATTTTCATTAGTCATTAGGTACAGTTACAATTAAGTACGACGTTTCTCACTTCGTGTTTTGGTTGTAGGTCACCAACACTACAAGGAGTTTTCGCCATAATGGCGAATAAAAAGTGAAAACTAACACAAACAACAAAAAATGCGTATCTTATAGTATACATGTCCATTCTAATCCGATAGTGGCCCTACTTATGTGAGTAAATAGCGTTACAAAATGTGACTTATTGCTGTTTCCTTCTCAGTAACAATCAACTTGATTTTGTACACAGCCGAGGTCTCAAAACATTATTTTTCAACAAAATAGCACACAGTGTCTCCTCATAATCTGAACACAAGATGTCACTTGTCTAAATTCCTGGCTTTGTTGCCGGCAAACCCCATCTACAGCGCTGTTGTTCACCTCCAGAAACTTCTACCACGCCGGCCGCGGTGGTCTAGCGGTTCTAGGCGCTCAGTCGGGAACCGCGCGACTGCTACGGTCGCAGGTTCGAATCCTGCCTCGGGCATGGATGTGTGTGATGTCCTTAGGTTAGTTAGGTTTAAGTAGTTCTAAGTTGTAGGGGACTGATGATCTCAGATGTTAAGTCCCATAGTGCTCAGAGCCATTTTGAACTTCTACCACGCGCTCGACGCAAAATGCATCACCGTGCTGCTGCGTTCAAGAGAACTTCGCAGAATTGTTATACCTTTACGATAAAAAAAAGAAAAAAGAACAACGCACCGCGAAGAAATTATTCGAATGGGACGGAACGTGAACTACATGTACACATATACAGCCAAGCAGTTGATTACAGTTTCAGAAAAACTGGATGATTTATGCTTCACAAATTCAGCAACGCATTGGTTCTCCTCTGGTTCTTATGCAAGCAATTATTCTGCTTGGCGTTGATTGATAGTGTTGTCAGATGTCCTCCTGAGGGATGTCATGCCAGATTCTGTGCAACTGACGAGCCAGATCGCCAAAATCTCGATCTTGTTGGAGGACCCTACCCATAATGGTTCAAACGTTCGCAACTGGCTAGAGATCCGGTGACTGCCCGAGGTCGGATTTGGCAAGCGTGAAGAGAAATGGCACAAACCCTCGCCGTGTGCGGGCGGGAATTATGTTGTTGAAATGTAAGCTCAGGTTGGCTTGACATGACGGGCAAGAAAAGGGGATTTGAATATCGTCGACGTACCGCAGGGCTGTAAAGGTGCACAGATGACAATGAAATGGATCCTGCTGTGAGAAGAGAGGGCACCCCAGATCATCAATCATGATTTTCGGATCATGTGGCCCTGTGACAGGTTGGTAACCCACTGCTCTCTGGGATGTCTCCAGATCAGGGGTGTCTTTGCTGGTCATCTGGTCCTGGAATCTCAATGACTGGAGTAGAATTGTCCTGTTTCGAATCGAGCCCTGATAGACAGTGAAGACGTGCCTAAGGACGCTCCAGATAGCAGTGGGACACCAACCTTACTGTTGCCCGCAATGCGGCCTTGAAACCAGCAGTGATAGTCTGTGATGCCATTTCTTTTCACAGCACCACTCCTTCGGTTGTCATCCATGACACACTTATGTCGACGATATTCTATGCCCAGTTCTGATGCCTTTAATGGCATACCATCCTGGGCTTACATTTCAGCAAGATAATGCCCGCCCGCACACTATGAGAGTTTCTACTTTTTGTCTTCATGCTCGCCAAACACTACCCTGGCCAGCTAGGTCGCTAGAACTCTCCCTGACAGAGAACGTTTGGAGCACTATGGGCAGGGCCCTCCAAAGAGCTCGGGATTTTGGCAATCTACCTTTCCAGTTGGACAAAATTTAGCACGATATCCTTCAGAAGGAGATCCAACAACTCTATCAATCAACGCCAAGCCGAATAACTGCTTTCTTAAGGTTCAGAGATGGACTAACGCGTTACTAACTAGCTCAATTTGGTAAGCTCTTCCTTTTGAAACGAATCATCAGTTTTTTTGAAACTGTAAACATATGATTGTCTGTACATGTACATCACATTAACCGATATGCGTCTGTTTCGGATAATTGCTTCGTGGAACATCGTCCTTTTTTTCCCTAACAGTAAGCTATCAGTTCTTATTACATTTACAAATACATTTCTTTTACAGATTCAGTCTATCAACCCAGCTTATTTATTCTTCTTCTCACTTCATTAAGAGCTACCTAAAAAATCGCCAACTACTTTGTCTCTTGTCTCTTCCATATTCTTTCACAACCATTGGTGCCACAGCCCACTGTCTGCATTTACGTATATAACACATCTGTTATTCTGCCTTTCATAACATCTAAGATGTATCACATGCAACCATAAAGTCTTAATTATCACCGCGAAACTACGAACATAAAACATTAAACTTGCGGTTAGCCCTTCTCTAACATTCACCCAGCAATGCGACTGATTTATCGCAACGATGCATGTTCAGGAAAAGTTCCACGTCGAAAATCATATCGCCGTCATTCTGGAAACTGTTGACAAGCAATGGTATCTTCATACAAAGAAAGAAGACAGTCACTTGGTCCTAAATTAGGAGAATACAGGGATCAGTCAAAATATGTCACCGTAAAGGACAAACGCTTGTGGCTGCACTCTGTGCGGAATTGTCTGGGATTTTGTCATGGAGCAAAACACTTTATGTACAGCTTCGATCGACCCTTCGTCTTGACATCCCCCACGATACCATGTCAAAAGATTTCTGTTATATGCTCCTGTGAAGGTATATCCCTTATGAGCATAATCTGTTATCACTACACAAAGAAAGTCCCAAAAACACTCAACTCCAGTTGAGCAGATGATCTTTTGGTCTTCGACTTTTTGCTTGTGGTGAATCCATGTGGTGGTGGTAGTAGTAGTAGTAGTAGTAGTAGTAACAGTAGTTTTGGTCATCTGCCGATCTCTTTTACAAGGATATTGCGCATGTCATGTTATTACAATTTAGGAACCATAACATTCTTACTTTAAATTTTCAGAAAAAATATTATCAGCCTAAAACAAACACAACTGGCAAATATATACTGACAAAAGAATAAGAATAATAAAATAACTATTTACAGCATAATGAAAATAATTACGTAGACGTTTCAATTTATAAAATTTTTAGGAAGCTGTTCAGGCTCTATGTTCCAATTACTGTCACAGATACTGTCCTCCGTTCAAAAAATTAGTCTTCCTTCTAAATAATTATTTTTTATTCTTCTCCATTTGTCAGTATATAATGTATTTACTTACATTTGTGTTCCTTTAAGGTTGGATATAATATGTTTTATCTGAAGATTTAAAATAACAATGTTATGGACCATGCAACTGCGTTGCACACTGCTAGGTGCATTTATAACATTGCGTATTGTACGTTAATAGCCTATCAATTTTTTAAAAGTATGCCAATAGTAATTTTTACGTAACTTGTTACTCAGAGCAATTTTTCTTTTCATTTATCTGTTCCCAAATCTGAAGTTGGTAGTTCAACAACCGATACTGGTCATCACTTTGTGAAAATTTTAATGTTAAATGTGATTGAGACAACATAAACTAAAAGAAAATTTTTAAAAATTTTACAGGGTTTTACAGAAAGTTTTTAAGCAACTATCTTCTTTTTTTGTTATCTGCTTATAATATCTTTCTTCTATGCTGACAACGCCAGATATATTCAGTTCTGATGAGTCTTATACTAAAAGTTTGGTCTTGTTTCTGGTATATCTTATCTCTGCTCTTAGTATCCCGTCGCTAGGTATGGTCGGAACTAGCCAGTAGGTACCGCTCCGATTCCTAATGCTGCTATCTTATTTAGTGTAATCTTACGGTCAACAGTATCAAAAATCCTTAGAAGGATCTAGAAAAAACGGTAGTTACATCTTCTTGCTTTGTTCCTCTGTCTCGCGCGTATAGTGATACACCCAACACTCGTCCATGGTGGTTAGGCAGCCAAAGAATTAATTTGTATTGGGCTGACACAACTATAACATTCACGTTCCTGCCTCGGTTTGCAAGGCGTTTTGAATGTGTCTGAGCAGTCGCGGAACCTATCGATCTGCGACTTTCATCACGTCCAAAATGTCTTGAAAGATTTTGAAAACTGACCCATGATAGATTTTCAAAAAAATGTTCAAATGTGTGTTAAATCTTATGGGACTTAACTGCTAAGGTCACCAGTCCCTAAGCTTACGCACTACTCAGCCTAAATTATCCTAAGGACAAACACACACACACCCATGCCCGAGGGAGGACTCGAACCTCCGCCGGGACCAGCCGCACAGTCCATGACTGCTGCGCCTGAGAGCGCTCGGCTAATCCCGCGCGGCGATAGATTTTCACTTTTTGCACTATCGCCTCAATTGTGAGAGGGTGACGCTGGTCCTCGAGCACCAATACCTGCACCTCTCTTGTGATTCGTGGTTCTTCATAAGGAGATGGTCTGCTACTTCGCTCTTCGCCATTCACACTTGATTGACCACACTTGAAGCCCTAACTACTCATAAGATGGTTGTCCTACACTTCCACCACCTCAGCATGGACTGTTTTATCGTCTAAAGTTCAGAGAGCCGCACCTCAGTCGTCAATGCGCATGCGATGTTTGGGATGTCTCGCTGCAATCTGCAACGACGAACGGGAGAGGCTAAAGAAGGCACGCCCCCTCTCTCAGAACAGCAGTGCCCTCCTACAGAGGTCAATATAGAGCCTAGTTTTGATGCTCTCTCCCCATGTAGTAACCTCAGCTCAAGCAGTCGACAACAAAGAGCAGGACTAAAGGGTTATTCAAGTGTCAGATATAAGTAAATTGTACTTCAAGAGAAGATTTGTAATCGTATGCATCAGATGATTCTAATTGTAAATGAGGGCTGTAAATTATCAAGCATTCCTGTAGCAAAGGATTGTAACAAATTAAGTAAATCTTTTTATCATTCACGTAATAAAGTGAACTAGTATCTCATATATTGTAGTTCGGTGAGCCATCTCCCAGAGCAATCAAAGAACCCACAGTTATTGCCACGTGACTGTAGTTTTGTCTGGTCAGAACAGTTTCAGAGTTGTTTCTCTTAAAATGCAGAAAATGAGTTACCTCACGATATTACAGCTTGTCAGTGGGCTGCAACATTTCGCTTTGGCGTCTGTAGAAGCGTGCTGTGGTTGGGAGATTTCAGTGTGTAACAGGACAGCAGGCATGTTCCAGCGAACAAAGAAAAAATTAATTGCGTAACTTTATTTTTAAGAGGTGATAATTAAAACTTTCTGTTTGTCTCTCATAGTGGTTACTGGTTTTAGTCTTACTGCTGGTAGAGCTTGGGTAGCTCAGTTGCTAGAGCACTTGCCCGTGAAAGGCAAAGGTCCCGAGTTCGAGTCTCGGTCCGGCACACAGTTTTAATCTGCCAGGTAGTTTCATTTGTACAGGCTGTTATAGTCTACGAGTGGGGAGGCCGGATACTGGATAAAGAAGATATCACACTGTAAATGAGAGCAAGCTGGGTCGAAAGAAGAAAAATTCGGAAGTGTAGTTCGACGTAGTGGAGAACAGAAATGTAATACGACAAACATGAAATTAAAAGAATGAAGATTCCAATCCGCTGGTGGCGAGTTACCGAACCCGCCCGAATAACGGTGTGTGTTAAAGCGCTGCTTTCTGGATGAGGAGGTGCGCTGCCCGGAGAATTAACGACGAGTACCGGTGCGAGGGCTAGCCTGGAAATGGTTTTCAGGCAGTATCCCACATCCCACTAGCTGAATACCGGGTTGACACCCAAGTTCCGCCTCATTTACACGGTTCACAAATATGTAGAAAAGGTTCGCACGCTTTCACATGAAGAACACTAGTCGCAAATAAGTGGGGTACACATATTCCGTCCCGTAGAGGTAATGAGATGGCGACAGGAAGGGCACATAGCCACCACATAAACTACCCATGTCACATCCGTTCATAACCATACGGTCGCTGCACTGATGTGGGACAACGGCTTGAGAAAAAGGTGAAGAGTGTCGTTGGTTTACGTAAATATGTCTAAGATTTTTAACGTAGCATCGAAACATTAGTCACTAGGGACATAGCACAAGTTCGGATCAGACGAGGATGTGTCAGAATACTGACTGTTCTTTTTTTCCTCAGCAGTACCAACGCATTTTCCATAACGAACATTACCAAATGGGGAGGAGGGGGGGAACTTTGTGTCCACTGTACAAAAACTGAGAAAATTTCTCTATTTGTTTTTCATTTATAATAGCAATATACATTTTGAAGTCATACTGACGTGTAAGTGGGGTCCAGAATCTGAAAATATTTCTGGCACTGTTTCCCTACTAACGGGAAGGGTATGGGCAACTCTATGCCCACCATAAAAGAAATTAAAAACGTAAATTTCGTTAATTGTTGTTGACTTTTATTCACAATATATGTTTTAAGGAGATAGTGATGTGTAAGTAAGATTCAGAACCTGAAAAATATTGAATACGACCTTCACTGGGGAAGTGACGTCTACTCCCAAGACCTCAATTTTTGGATTAAGCTGAATTAAAAATTTAAAACATTTATAAATTTTCTTAGAATAATTCATAAAAAACAATAAATATTTGTCATTAGAAAAGTATAAAGTAACAGACTAGATTACCATATTTTCAGAATGTGTGCATGAAGTTCTCTCCCTCCGTTCCGTTTCCCTCGGTATTGCGAGGGTTAACTTGGAGTAATTTCGTGAAGCCATTGGAAAGCAAAATATGGACGGCTAAAAGGAGATTTGAACTGTGTTCCTCCCACATGTAGGGTCTTATGCCTCAATAAATGCACCCACGTTGCTCAGTGAACTACGTCGTTTCTGGATGAAGTTGTTTCCTGTCTGCAATAAGTAAGAGATCTATGTAATACGTAGTCACTGTGACATGAAACGGTGCTCCGACTCTGTGACCTCGCGTCTTATCTTCAGTTTCCTGTTTGTTGTGTGTTCTTCAGAGGGAAAGCACAGACTTCCATTTTGTTTGTATTCGTTCCAGACACATCCTGTAACATAACAGTTAAATGCAGTTGCGCAACATCCTCTAATTTCTATAATCCTACAGACAAAGCAAGGTCGTCAACGTACATAATCCTACACGACTCGTGTGATGTCTATCCACCAGGAGGAAAACTGAAAAGCACTTGAGACAGAGTACGTCCTGTAGGTATGTGGCTGTCGCTGGTATTCAGATAAGAATCTGCGGTTATGTAACGAGACGCCATCACTTTTGCAGCTCCTTTCTATAGTCAGACACAGATCTTGGTCTTAATCGCACCTCCGATCAAAGTGATCCCTGCGACACTTTTGAAATGGAACCTGGCAGTTTACAACCCTTAGGTCTGGATGAATCTCCAAACACCACCAGATTTGAGCCTCTCTACTTCTTGGACTGCCACGAGATATTATTTAGCGTGTAAGAGAGCAAAAACCTGTTGAAAAAATCTTTACTAAAAGTTAGCTAACATATCTTGTGAAATTAGCTACGAGCCTACAGACTGACCATGGTATTTTACATGTTCCTCTTTCGTCGAGAACAACAACAGTTTCCATTCAGATAAAACAGCCACAGGTTACACAGTTTGGTTATACTATAACCCGTTTCGACCGTCAGAGGCGAGTATCATCTAGTAATCACTCCCCTGGTGACAACATGTTATGGGATTGAAAGTGCAGCTCTGTATCGCAGTCAAACACCAAGTCGTGTGCAGTGGAACAATTTACGAAAATCGCAAGAAACATAAATGTGAATGGCGTGCGGTGTAAAGTATCTGTCAATGATATACAGGGTGAGTCACCTAACATTACCGCTGGATATATTTCCTAAACCACATCAAATACTGACGAATCGATTCCACAGACCGAACGTGAGGAGAGGGGCTAGTGTAATTGGTTAATACAAACCATAAAAAAATGCACGGAAGTATGTTTTTTAACACAAACCTACGTTTTTTTTAAATGGAACCCCGTTAATTTTGTTAGCACATCTGAACATATAAACAAATACGTAATCAGTGCCGTTTATTGCATTGTAAAATGTGAATTACATCCGGAGATATTGCAACCAAAATTTGACGCTTGAGTAACACTCCTCCGCTATTCGATCGTGTGAATCGGAGAGCACCGAATTACGTAGGGATCCAAAGGGAACGGTGATGGACCTTAGGTACAGAAGAGACTGGAAGAGTAAATTACGTCCACATGCTAACACCTTTTTATTGGTCTTTTTCACTGACGCACATGTACATTACCATGAGGGGTGAGGTACACGTACACACGTGGTTTCCGTTTTCAATTACGGAGTGGAATAGAGTGGGTCCCGACATGTCAGGCCAATGGATGTTCAATGTGGTGGCCATCATTTGCTGCACACAATTGCAATCTCTGGCGTAATGAATGTCGTACACGCCGCAGTACATCTGGTGTAATGTCGCCGCAGGCTGCCACAATACGTTGTTTCATATCCTCTGGGGTTGTAGGCACATCACGGTACACATTCTCCTTTAACGTACCCCGCAGAAAGAAGTCCAGAGGTGTAAGATCAGGAGAACGGGCTGGCCAATTTATGCGTCCTCCACGTCCTATGAATCGCCCGTCGAACATCCTGTCAAGGGTCAGCCTAGTGTTAATTGCGGAATGTGCAGGTGCACCATCATGCTAATACCACATACGTCGACACGTTTCCAGTGGGACATTTTCGAGCAACGTTGGCAGATCATTCTGTAGAAACGCGATGTATGTTGCAGCTGTTTGGGCCCCTGCAATGAAGTGAGGACCAATGAGGTGATCGCCAATGATTCCGCACCATACATTTACAGTCCACGGTCGCTGTCGCTCTACCTGTCTGAGCCAGCGAGGATTGTCCACCGACCAGTAATGCATGTTCCGTAGATTCGCTGCCCCGTGGTTTGTGAAACCCGCTTCATCGGTAAACAGGTAGAACTGCAACGCATTCTCTGTTAATGCCCATTGACAGAACTGCACTCGATGATTAAAGCCATCACAATGCAATTTATGATGTAGCGACACATGAAACGGGTGAAATCGGTGACGATGCAGTATGCGCATGACACTACTTTGACTCAGTCCACTGGCTCTCGCAATGTCCCGTGTACTCATGTGTGGGTTCATGGCAACAGCAGCTAACACACCAACTGCACCCGCTTCTCCTGTGACGGGCCTGTTACGGACCCGTTTGCGTGCTACGACCATACCTGTTGCATACAGTTGGCGGTAGATGTTTTGCAATGTGCGGCACGTTGGATGCTCTCTGTCCGGGTACCGTTCTGCATACACCCTCCAGGCTTCAGCTGCATTTCGTCGGCACTCGCCATAGGTGAGTATCATCTCCGCCTTTTCAGAGTTCGAATACACCATTGTCACTGTTCCTACAACACTACACTATCACAGACGTCTGGTAACACGGTGTACTACAGTTGGTCTGCGTGCGGAGACGAATGCAGAATAACAATAGCAGCAAGCGCTACATGCGGACACTGCGACAGCTAGACCAAACCACAACAGTGCACTACAGCCACACTCGTAAACACGGTCGTCATCGTAAACATGTCCCTGCAGATACTGCTCGCCGACCGTGGCCCGTGTTTGTTACAACACGCAACTGAACGTCGGAGGTTTCAAGCGTCAACTTTAGGTTACAATATCTCCGGATGTAATTAACATTTTACAATGCAACAAACGGCACTGATTACGTATTTGTTTATATGTTCAGATGTGCTAACAAAACTAACGTGGTTCCATTTAAAAAACGTAGGTTTGTGTTAAAAAACACACTTCCGTGCATTTTTGTATGGTTTGTATTAAACAATTACACTAGCCCCTCTCCTCACGTTCGGTCTGTGGAATCGGTTCGTCAGTATTTGATGTGGTTTACAAAATATATCCAGCGGTAACGTTAGGTGACTCACCCTGTATATGTGTGCAGACCGAAGCGTCAAATTGAAACTGTCCAAATGCTGGGATTCGAAACCAGCTCTCTGGCTCACAAGGTACATGCGCTAAACACTGCACCGCCTTGGCACAAGTGCACAAACTGCTCTAGCAGTTTCGCAAACAGACCTCAGCCCACAGTCTGCATATTTTCGCTTCCTGCTTGTGATTACTCACGTAACAATTAATATATTGATAAATGGATGAGATAACATATATTGCTACGAAAAGAGCCCTGAAATATTTTTTGGGATTCTGTGCTGTGACTTTCTTTGGATCATTAATTTAAAAAATATATATGTTATGTTCTTATTATTCTGGATCTGGGTTTCTATAAAGGGAAAATTGTTCCGTTACTGTAACTCGCTGTAAAGGTCAACATATCTTTCCTACTTTACAGCTATTGAAAGAGTTACTGAAAATTATTTCGTTATCAATACCGATGTTACAGTACGCAATGTTTGTTCAACAACAAAATTTTGCAGTGGAGTTTTGTTAACAGTAAAACACCAATAAGTACCACGACTAACACGAGAACATGAAACTATTATCAGGGAAAAAATGTTTTGACTACAATGTTTGCCAGACCAGAATTACGCAAAGCAAGATTTCTTTTATGTCATGAAAGTAAATTATCTTTTTGCGCTGTTAATAATATATCATCCGCAGCCCGCGTCCACCTATAAGACATATCATAAAATCTGCTGCTCTGCCCTGCAATCCCGAAAGCTGAAAGAAATAATTTTAGTTCACTATTACCTGTCCGCTTCTTTGCGATGTGATTAGTTTCATTTAATGCAATTTGAATGCACCGCGGCAGCGGCCTGTTCGTTCGTAGCGCAGCTCTGCACCACGGATAATATTTGAATAGCGGGAAATGTCTTGAAAGGATGGGATGAAATACCAGGCAAGCTTATTACAAATCATAATGCAAGTTTTCACTAAGTAACTGTATTCAACATATTTAGATAGATTAAATTTTTACACACACCTTTATAAATCAATGCCTAATGGCGTCCTTCTCTCAATCTTGACTAAAGAATGCTACACAAGCATACAATATAGCGTCACAGGCTCTTTCTACTCACGTAACTCCAAAAAGACGACAGAGAAATTAATGCTCGGTCACTATTATTTATACTTGTATACTTGTTTTATATTTTCGTCTTTGTTTGATATTTAATAAGTATCGTCTGGTGGTTTGAGTACTCGCCGACACAGATATTGTCTTTAAAAAAAATCGGTACATAATTCTATACAAGTATAAAACATGACACATAATGGTTTCTCTTTATTACATAAAGTTAATACAGTCATTGTCCACGCAATTACAATCATCCAGTTCAATTTTTTTTTTTTTTACCACATATAATATGTGCTTTTCCAGGAGACGTTACAATACATACATCACAGATGTGTGAGACTTGAAAAGGTCTCTGGAATGATATAGTTTCACTTTATAAAAGCATGTATCCCTCGTTTTGTTCGATGCTGAGATGCTATTTCAGAACAGTTGGAGGGTTTCTGCAACGCTGTGCCAGTGTGGCGTACTGTCTAGCGCATCTGCCTAGTGATGTGGAGACCTGTGTTCGAGTTATAGCTTTGATACAAATTTTCATTCATCGTTTCAGTCTGTATAAATACAGAATACATGTTTGTGACTTGGAATGGTCTCTGAAACCATTTAATTTCATTTCATAATAGTACGAGGGCGGTTCAGAAAGTAACCTCCGATTGGTCACAGTGCGGGTTGTGGGGGGAGTAGCGACGCCATCTGTGCGTTCACGCACTCAACAGGTCAGTCGGTATCAAGCCGTGGTCGAGTGAATGTCGAACCCGCGCTAGTTTAGTTTTTGTGGCAGTTTGAAATGTGTGCTGCAATAGAAAACCCCGCCAAATGTGAAGTGCGTGCTGTCATAAGGTTTTTTACAGCCAAAGGATATTCTGCAGCAGCTATTCATCGTGAGCTTTGTGCCGTGTACGGACCAAGAGTTATGAGTGAAGGAGTTGTCCGTGAATGGGTACGTTTATTTAAAAGTGGACGAGAAAACGTTCATGATGAAGAGAGGAGTGGTAGACCATCATTGGTGACTGACGAACTCGTTCAGACGGTTGATGCAAAAGTTCGTGAAAATCGACGTTTCTCAATGTCGGAGTTGTCTACTGGTTTTCCACAGATTTCTAAGACTCTCTTGTACGAGATAGTGACAGCAAGATTGGGTTACCGTAAGTTCTGTGCACGATGGGTGCCCAAAATTCTTACCGACCACCACAAAACTCAAAGAATGGCCTCTGCATTAGACTTTCTGTCACGTTATGAGGACGAAGGAGAACCATTGTTAAACAGAATCGTGACCGGTGACGAAACCTGGATTAAGTACGTGAACCCTGAGACAAAAGAACAATCAAAGATGTGGGCACATTCAAATTCGCCTACCAAACCAAGAAAAGCCTCGCAAGATTTTTCTGCCAGAAAACTGATGGCAACGGTGTTTTGGGATGCCAAAGGGGTGTTGTTGGTTGAATTCATGGAACGTGGTACGACCATTAATCAAGACGTGTACTGTGAAACAATAAAAAAGTTACGACGGGCTATACAGAACAAACGCCGTGGTATGCTGACTTCCGGTATCGTTTTTTTGCACGATAACGCCTGTCCTCACTCTGCTCGCAGAACAACGGCCCTTCTTGAGTCCTTCAAGTGGGACGTTATCAACCATCCACCTTACAGCCCAGACCTGGCGCCAAGTGATTATCACCTCTTCATGCATTTGAAGAAATGGCTCGGGTCACAGCGGTTTGATGACGACGAAGAGCTCAAAGATGCGGTCACAGACTGGCTCCAGGCACGAGCGGGTGATTTTTATGCAGAAGGAATTTCAAAGCTTGTGAAGAGATACGATAAGTGCCTCAATCGCTATGGAGACTATGTAGAAAAATAGTGCAAAGATGTAGTTGTAAGATGTATATATTAAAATATTTTTATTTAACTTGGTGTATTTTTTTAAATCAACCGGAGGTTACTTTCTGAACAGCCCTCGTATTTGTCAGTGTTGGGGCATATCGGAGAACATTACCCCCATCTCGTGAATGATACATTGCCATGTGTGTTTTGTCACATTTACATTAATTTATTAACGAAAAACGCTTCATTTTGCCATGTTGAACTATAATCGATTTCTGTATGATTTATATTTACTTTGTAATAACACCAGTCCTTGTAACATTTTACTTTTTGCTGACAGTTGCTCGTAAAAGCCACATATTCTTTTCATAGTTTCCAAATAATTTCAAAACTGTTAACTTACAATACTTTCCCATAGTTTATCAATCCTTTATCAGCTGTTAAGTACTTCATTAGTTACTTTTCGAAAATAGTAAAGCGTTATACCTTCAAATGTTAAAGATCGCCTTTACACACACTAAAACACCACTTGAGATTGATAACTTTACCAAGATCCGTCTTTAAACAGACTAAAACACCACTATATGTTGATATCTCTTTGTAAATTAGCGCCTTTAATTTTGAATAAGCAGTAGAATTTAGCTTTGTATGACTAAACATTTCATAAATAACCAATGCCCTTGTAACTGTTGCACATAACTTGGGTGGGCAGTGTTCGAGAAGCGGAAGGCATGTCATTGGTTCTGTGCAAGTTGATTGTGAGAGTGAAAGAACATGATTTAGAAGATATCTGTAAAGATCTTCTACCACTGGTAAAAAATATAAAAATCAATTCACCAGAAAATGTGTGTCACATTACGCAATAATATTGAGGACTTTGGACTGGTATATATTGCATTGGAGTTAAATACAAAATGACTTTTTGTTCTAATAACATTAATTACAGTCGTATGATGTAGTGATCTGTCTGGCTTATTTTGACAAGAAAAATAACCTGCAGGTTAATTTTTACATAAAAAGAAGGGGATTTTAACATCCGCCTTCGCCTAACACCAATACAACGTCTTACCATTGCTCCATTTCGCTCGGCACACTCTCATAGAGCGCAGAAAGCTCCCCCAGAACAGGTCATCCGTCAACAAGACTGAGGCAGCAGCTACCCACGTAGCTGGTAGCAGGTTCCTATGACTTGCTCGTGAGCGATTTTTTTCTTTCAACTAGAAACACCCGTCTTTTGGGCAAATAAGCGTTTAGGTGCCGAACATCAAAGCACCAGTTCTGGATTAACTATAATTGATGTCCAGATCAGTACAAGTTGTTGCAGTTAAAAAAAAGTGGAGTAGCATTAATCATATGCGGAAGAGGCCAAGATAAGACCTGAAAACTACTCGTGCTCATAATTGGTAGTACGTTTCACATAATACTTGAAGTAAAAGTTGGCTGAATACAGAAATCAGTAGCAACAAAAAATCTTTCATTCCGACTGGAATGCGTATTGATAAGTTAGGGATGACACTGGTTTCTACTTGGTGAAGGTCCGATACTCAAAAATCTGTCGAGCAAAGGTTTTGTAATCTGCCTCCTTCGGCGGTCGTCGATACTACCTGTGAATTCTCCCACTGAATCTCTGTCCATTATCTTCGACTCGTGCGATTATTTTTATGTGTTGATTCCATTTTGTAATGCCCCGTATCTGGGAGAATACTCCCAGATATTTAATGGATATAACTGTTTCGAGTGATAGTTAAGCAATCGTGATATCAGACGTGTACTTCCATATAATTATGTGTATTTGCTCCTATATTCTCCAGTGATGATACTCCTCTATGTGTAACAATATCACCCGTGTCCAGCCTCATGAATCTTTTGATGTTATGCACTAAGTCATTTATATCCACTGATAAATCAAAAGATTATGACCACTTTACACCTTGATACTGAATAACACCCAGTAGAGTTGCAGGCCCAGCTCCTAGGGGCGAGAATCTCAGGAACAGCAAAAGACGCTCGGCTATTCACATGGTACTGATTTGAGCATCTACTGAAAGTGCTTGAAGCAAAGTGAAAGAATGATTAGGGGTCAAGGCGTCGCATGTCCTCATCACAAGACGTGGATACTGGAGCTGCACGCTCTGTAGCGCAGGACAGGTGTCGGTATGTGCCAAGTCTGACGATAGAGTACAATTTTAATGCATATAAAAGTATTTCAGACCACATCCTTCAGTGCATATTGTTGAACATGGGGCTATGCAATAGATGACAGCCGGCCACTGTGGTCGAGCGGTTCTAGGCGCTTCAGTCCGGAACCGCGCTGCTGCTACGGTCGCAGGTTGGAACCCTGCCTCGGGCATGGATGTGTGTGATGTCCTTAGGTTTCAAAATGGTTCAAATGGCTCTGAGCACTATGGGACTTAACTGCTACGGTCATCAGTCCCCTAGAACTTAGAACTACTTAAACCTAACTAACCTAAGGACAGCACACCACACCCAGCCATCACGAGGCAGAGAAAATCCCTGACCCCGCCGGGAATCGAACCCGGGAACCCGGGCGTGGGAAGCAAGAACGCTACCGCACGACCACGAGATGCGGGCCTTTGGTTTGTTAGGGTTAAATAGTTCTGATGACCTCAGATGTTAAGTCCCATAGTGCTTAGAGTCATTTTAACCGTATTTGAACAGACGACATTTACTGGTTGGCTTGACATTCTTAACCAATATTACAGTGGGCAGGGAATCATACTATTTGGATCTCGGATCAGTGGTACATGAAGCCTTCTCGGATGTGTCACGTCCCTTGTTACACTGAAGTGCGCGAACGGCTGTTCGAAACATCCATCACGCCAAGGACGCTGGCCGCTGGAAGCAGTGTTATGCTAAGGGAGATACTCAATTGGACATCCACGGGACCTGTGGTACAAGTACACTATTGGCCATTAAAATTGCTACACCAACAAGAAATGCAGATGATAAACGGGTATTAATTCGACAGATATATTATAGTAGAACTGATATGGATTACATTTTCACGCAATTTGGGTGCATAGATCCCGAGAAACCAGTACCCAGAACAACCAACTCTGGCCGTTATAACGGCTTTGATACGCCTGGGCAATGAGTCAAACAGAGGTTGGATGGCATGTACGGGTACAGCTGCTCATGCAGCTTGAACACGATACCACAGTTAATCGATAGTAGTGACTGGCGTATTGTGACGAGCCAGTTGCTCGGCCACCATTGACCAGACGTTTTCAATTGGTGAGAGAATGTGGAGAATGTGCTGGCCAGGTCAGCAGTCGAACATTTTCTGAATCCAGAAACGCCCGTACAGGACCTGCAACATGTGGTCGTGCATTATCCTGCTGAAATGTAGGGTTTCGCAGGGATCGAATGAAGGGTAGAGCCACGGGTCATAACACATCTGAAATGTAACGTCCACTGTTCAAAGTGCCGTCAATGCGAACAAGAGGTGACCGAGACGTGTAACCAATGGCACCTCATACCACCACGCCGGGTGATATGCCAGTATGGCGACGACGAATACACGCTTCCAATGTGCGTTCACCGCGATGTCGCCAAACACAGGTGCGACCATCACGATGCTGTAAGCAGAACCTGGATTCATCCGAGAAATATGACGTTTTGCCACTCCTGCACCCAGGTTCGTCGTTGAGTACACCATCGCAGGCCCTCCTTACTGTGATGTAGCGTCAAGGGTAACCGCAGCCACGGTCTCCGAGCTGATACTCCATGCTGCTGCAAACGTCGTCGAACTGTTCGTGCAGATGGTTGTTGTCTTGCAAACGACCCCATCTGTTGACTCAGTGATCGAACCGTGGATGCACGATCCGTTACAGCCATGCGGATAAGATGCCTGTTATGTCGACTGCTAGTGATACGAGGCCGTTGGGATCCAGCACGGCGTTCCGCATTACCCTCCTGAACCCACCGATTCCATATTCTGCTAATAGTCATTGGATCTCGACCAACGCGAGCAGCAATGCCGCGATACGATAAACCGCAATCGTGATAGGCTACAATCCGACCTTAATCAAAGTCGAAAACGTGATGGTACGCATTGCTCCACCATATACGAGGCTTCACAACAACGTTTCACCAGGCAACGCGCGGTCAACTGCTGTTTGTGTATGAGAAATCGGTAGGAAACTTTCCTCATGTCAGCACGTTGTAGGTGCCGCCACCGTTGCCAACCTTGTGTGAATTCTCTGAGAAGCTAATCATTTGCATATCACAGCATCTTCTTCCTGTCGGTTAAATTTCGCGTCTGCAGCACGTCATCGTCGTGGTGTAGCAATTTTAATGGCCAGTAGTGTAGAAGGCGCCATAACTGTCGTGGCCAACGTGGATATTATTCAGAGCCACCTTCGTTCCTTTATCATTGATGCCTTCCTTGATGGCGATGGGGTCTTCCAGCACAATAACTGTCCGTCTCACAACGCCAGAATCGTGTTGCAATGATTTGAGGAACACGACAGTCATCTCACAGCGATATCTTGGGCACCAAATTCTACTGACCTGAACCCACTGAACACTCTGGGTTGCATTCGGGTGCCGTCTTTGTGCCCACAAACCATAGCCTTTACGTCAACTGGTGCCACCCAGTTCGGCGATCCTAGTACGTAGTTGCCGAACCTGTGCTGCATAGTCAAAATGTTTTGTGAAATCAGCATATATTCTGAACAGTAACGGCCCCATCGTTCTAAACACTCACTTGACGTACCGTACCCTCAAAGGTGCTGTTACGTCTGAAGGTTTATCTTTGTTACGAACGACGTGCTCATATTTGCTAAGAACTCTTCACTCCAGCCATAAAGTTGAAATGATATTCTGTACACTCGTATTTTGTTCATTCTTCCGGAAGTGCAGGAACACCGCCTAAACACGGGCGCCGGGATTTACTGTCTTCTGTGTCTCGTGGTGGGTTTTACAATGTCATTGTTTGCGAAATCTATGTCTACTGTAATTCTTTCTCTAATAAGTTCATAATACATGATCTGTTCAAGTTCCTGTAACAAACTGACGTCATCGTTGTAGGTCTTGACATCAACAAGATTATTCCGCGATGATGCTAAAACTTTCAGGCGAGATGAAGAACAGTAAATATGTCTATTTGAGGTAAGAGACCATGTTCTGGAAACAACCTAGTCATAAGCTATAAGCGAAAATTGTTCTTATATATATTACTGTGGATAAATAATGTCGCGTGACGAGGGCCTCCCGTCGGGTAGACCGCTCGCCTGGTGCAAGTCTTTCGATTTGACGCGACTTCGGTGACTTACGCGTTGATGGGGATGAAATGATGATGATTAGGCAACACAACACCCAGTCCCTGAGCAGAGAAAATCTGCGACTCAGCCGGGAATCGAACCCGTGCCCTTAGGATTGACAGTCTGTCAGGCTGACCACTCAGCTACCGGGGACGGACCTTACTGTGGAATACATGTATTGCTGCTGTTGTTGCTAAGATTCTAGGGGAGGAAACTTTCAGGTGTGGTACTAGAGACCAAAACAAGAAAAAACTAGTAAGCATGGGCCCTAAAATGTATTCCTTAAGAGCTAAGAGCACTTTTTTGTCTTCGATACTGCGAAAACCAACTTTTCTACTGCAAGCTCTTTGATTTCCATATTTTTGTTGGTGGTAGTATGAAACAAAACAAGAAAAAAGATTCCATTAAATATGGGCTGTAAATGCATACCTTAAGAGCTACGGACACTTGTTCTCCCATCTACATTGACGAATGCTACCATCTATAATTAATGGGCTGCTACTCTCGACTGCACGAAATAACTTTTATTGGGTACGTCGGGAGATTTCTCTGTTCTAATAAATTCCACATATTTAGGGTCTTACCCACTTCCTATAAGCAGCGCACGCCTATCCGGTTAAAGGAAGTAATAAAATTCTACACTGACGGCGGAGGTCGAGAAATACTCTTCCAAGATCGTCCCAGAATAGTCTGAGCCCATGGTTTAAGCCTTCCACTTGGCTGCTAACCAGATGACCGCAGTTGGTTACGGGAATGATGTAGCAGAACGGTAGCTCTACCTTCAGCCCATGTGCGAGTTCATATGTCTTCATAGGTTCATTCCATAGGAACCGACGACGACGTCTGAAACTAGGTAGCAGGCACCATCATTCGGAGTGATATGAACCACTGAATGTAGATGCTAGCACCCAATACAAATGTATCTGAAACGTAAATTCCGGAAAAGTTCCCATCTAAATGGTTCAAAAGGCTCTGAGCACTATGCGACTTAACATCTGAGGTCATCAGTCCTCTAGAACTTAGAACTACTGAAACCTAACTAACCTAAGGACATCACACACATCCATGCCCGAGGCAGGATTCGAACCTGCGACCGTAGCGGTCACGCGGTTCCAGACAGAAACGCCTAGAACCGCTCGGCCACATCGGCCGGCTGTTACCATCTAACTGGACTAGAGTTTCACCGATGTCCCATGATTGCGTGTGTAGTACATGCATCATGGGACACCGGCTCAATTAATATGGCATCTAACACATCAATGTCATTCAAGATGTGTAGGTCGAGCAGCACCTTTACCTCGGCCTACAAGATTGACCCGTATCTTTTCGATTTTACTGCCCGGGGTCATGGTTGAAGAACTGTAGATGCGAACAGTATAATCTTTTCTAGATATACGAGATGCTCCGGGGATATTTGGAAGAATCCGTAACATACCGCACAGGCGAATGAAGTGCGAGGACAACATGTCGAACATTTCCTTTAACAGTTACTCGTGTGCAGTGAATCGTGAGGTATTACTTGCTACTGTACCATTGTTTTTCTTGCTGAGGTAGGCGATAGGTGAAATTGAGGGCCAATTGGATTGGCATTTAATCGAAAAGGATACACTTCAGAAACATTTGCACGTCATCGGCTGTTCGTAAACACAAATCTGCAATTATTTGACAAACGTATCGTTTGTGCGTCCTTATCTACTGGAACATTTTTGAAACTTCCTGGCAGATTAAAACTGTGTGCCGGACCGAGACTCGAACTCGGGACCTTTTCCTTTCGCGGGCAAGTGCTCTAACATCTGAGGTACCCAACCAACGACTCACGCCCCGTCCTCACAGCTTTACTTCCGCCAGTAACTCGTCTCCTACTTTCCAAACTTCACAGAAGCTCTCCTGCGAACCTTGCATTCTGTAACATTTTTAGCCAGCCCCTGTAGCCGAGCTGTTCTAGGCGCTTCAGTCTGGAACCGCGCGACCGCTACGGTCGCAGGTTCGAATCCTGCCTCGGGCATGGACGTGTGTGATGTCCTTAGGTTAGTTAGGTTTAAGTTGTTCTAAGTTCTAGGGAACTGATGACCTCAGATGTTAGTCCCATAGTGCTCAGAGCCATTTTTCTGGAACATTTTTGCTTCTGTTACTGGCGTTGGACAAAAGTATGCAGCCACGGCGAGGAATACTTGCTGGAACATACGCGGCCCTGCCACATTAATGTGACCACCGTCTATGTTCGACGTCAGCGTGCAATAACCCCTCAAAGACATCAGCTGGCGGCATCTGCAGTGTCGGGGGAACGCAGACAACAATGTAGTCGTTGTCGTAATGCGGGAACGGAGCGATTTATCTGACGTCCATAATGACATGATCCGCGGCTTTCAGTCCGGAGCATTTCCGAAATAGTTAATTTTGTGAACTGTTCGCCTGACGCTGTGATTAAAGTGTGCCGTGCATGGCGAAATGGCGCTACCAGAAACCGGCGCCGAGAGCACAGCGGTGCGCTACGGGTCAGAAATGACAGGAGGTAACAACGACTGCGGAGGGATTACCAGCGGGCGTCTCCTCTGATCAGCGAACATTGCTGCGTGTGGGCCCCTGCAGCAGGCGCCTGCTTCATCCACACATGTTGACCGCTGTTCAGCGGTGACGAAGACTGGAAATTGCACTCTAATACCACAGATGGGCGTCCACTAAGTAGCGAGGGGTGGCCTTTTGTGATAAATCACGTATCCTGCTCTACTGACCCAAAATCAAACACCCTGCAACAATAGTAGGAAGGATCCAAGTCGGAGGAGGGAGTGTTATGGTCTGGAGAATGTTTTCGCGGCATTTCCTGTGTGATCTCATCGTTCTGGACGGCACTATTGATCAACACAAGTGAACTGTGTTTTATTTTCAAAGAATATTCTTAAGAATTTATTTAATTTACTAGCGATTCATCAAGAACATTAACACATTTAATCACACGATGTATGCGTGGAAGTAGTTGCCAGGGAGTAACTGATGAAATCATAATCAAATTCCTTTTAACAAATGGAAATTTTATTCCTAAAAGGATTTAAAAAAACAGATTTAAAATTATAATCAGAAAGCACCCTCTAAATATGAAGTTAAAATTTATTCAGAGGGACTGTATGAGCTTTCTGGCAAAGAACCTTGCCGCTCACTTTTGACACGGCCGTAGTTACAACCGCTCACAACAGACTCTGATGGACTAGACTGGTGCAAATCTGCAACACACCAGATTACTTTAAACTAAAAGTCTTAACAATTTACACAAGCACACAAACTGTGCACCCCTGTAGGAGGGATGGAAATGGTACAAAACATCACAGGCAAGATCAAACATATTTCAGGTATAAGCCGTTACACTCCGAGCAATAAATTCGTTAACACACCAAATCCGACAAACATGACAGGGGCAGCTCCGAACGACAGGCAGACACTAACTGCCTAACAAATGCGGACGAAAGACAGACTAGCAAGCTGGGGACGAGAGACTGACCCAGACTGACTCCAGACTGACTGACTGGCGAGCTCATAGCGCCCCTTAAATGCCTGCGAACAGGCAACCTTTCCGCTTTTCCACCAGAGGGAGACACTAAAGCTGCGATTACCACAGTGGCGCCACCGCCAGAAACGGAGGGCGACTGTTTCACACTACGCGCTGCGGCGCTCTCTTCAAACCAGCAATTTTTACCACGGCTCAACAAGCATCCATCTACCCCTGAGGACCATGTCCACCCCTATATACTGTATGCTTTTCCTCGGCATTGTGCCATCTACCAGCAGAACAATACAACGCGTCACACAGTTCTCAGTATACGTGTGTGGTTCGAAGAGCGCCAGGACGAGTATAATGTACTACCCTGGCCACCAAACTCCCCCGGTTTAAACCAAATAAGAATCTGTGGGGTCACCTCGATCCGGCTGTTCGCGCCATGGAGCCTCAAGCGAGAAAAGTGACGGCACTGGAGTCGAATAGCTCCATAACCCCATCTGTGCCTTCCAGAAACTCCTGGAGTCTCTTCCAGCATGTCCGTGCTGCAAAAGAGGGGTTATTCAGGCTTTTGACAGGTTATCACAATAATGTGACTGGACCGTGTAAATGCAGATGGTACCCAAGCCTACAGTTGGCGCTGTTATATTTGATCATGAACGACATCTGTGTAATGCCCCAATACGTTGCGAGTATGTGATGTGATCAGAACAGTATTGTGTGTCATTGTGAGTGCTTTATGTCGGAGCTAAGTGAAGTCGATGGGGAAATTGTTCGTGCTTGTACGGTGGGTGCCTCTCTAGCGAAGGCAGCCGAAGTATTTCGTGTTTCTAAAAGCAACACATCGAAAATTTATATTGCATGCCGGAAAAGCGGATTAAACAACATCCACTAAGCCACAACGTGGACGAAAGCGTGTGTTCAGTGATCGTTACAGACGCTCATTGAAGAGGATTGTGACGAAAAATAGGAGGGCGTCAACTGAAACAGTCATTCTCGAAGTGAATGTCTGACCCTGCCACCATCAAAAAAGCACGAAGGGAGTTCCATAACAAGGCAATTGCAGGCGAGCTGGAATTCTAAATCCACACGTTAGTTATGTAAGCGCTTTGGCGAAGCCGTAAAACCTGGACTATGATGCAATGGAATAGTGTCACTTGGTCGGATGAGTCTTGTTTCACACTGCTGTCATCTTCTGGCTGTGTTTTCGTCCCAAGAGTGAAACTTGAATGGGGTTCTGTGGTGATTTGGGCAAACATGTGGTATTCCATGGGTCTCACGGTTACTCTACTAGGCTGCATTACTGGTAAGGACTACAAGACCACATTGTCTGATGTAGTTCATCTCGTCGTTTGATGTTTGATCTACAGTGGTGATGTTGTGTTCCAAGATGGAAGGGTGCTTGTTCACACAGCTCGCGTTGTGCAGAACTGGTTTTGTGAGCACCAGGATGAAGTGCCGCTTCTCCCTTAGCCACCAAAGTGATCAGTTTTCAGTACTATTGAGTCTTTGACGTGTACGTTGGAGAGAAGGGCGCTTCACCATTACCTCTCCCCCATAATCGTTACCTAAACTTGGCATTATTTTGCAGGAAAAGTGGTATACGATTCCCTTGAAAACCGTACAGAACCTATATTTATCGACTGCGAGAAGACTGGAAGCGATGTTGAACTGCCAACGGTTTTCCTGCACCATATTAGTCATGGTAATGCGTTGTGTTTTGGTGTTTCCATATTTTTGTCCAACTCCTGTACATGTTACACAAAATCTAATGGCTGTGAGCAAAGCGGTGTGTAAATGGCTGTCCCACCTTCGCAACGCTTTCCCATTGTTTCTGTAAATGCCGGAAAGGTGTCTTCGACAAATACACAACTGAGTTCCTTCGCAGTGCTTGTTCAGTCTATGCTTGTGTATCGTTTCTAAAGACCACGTCATAGAGGGGATGTTAAACCCCAGTCTTCATCATTCACTGCGGTATTCTTGAAGAAATCGTATCCATCATTCTTCTCAATGAATCCATGACAGTATAATGGATAGAGAGAGTGGACAAATTTCTCAACTTTCTTCTTCCATGATATCATTCCAGTGTCTCTCTTCCACTCCAGCTGGTCATGCTGCTTTGTACTTTTTATATGTTTTGACGATGCCATTATGGCCTTATCGCTTTGGGACATGGTGTAGAAAAGATCTGAGGATGGTCATTACGGACTAAAACCGGCCGTCGTCAAAAGAATTGATATTGTGATCAAAGACTGGAATAAAAAACATTTTATTTTTTATTTTTATTTATTTATACTTCTAGTTCCGAAGGACCAAATTAAGGAGCAAATCTCCAAGGTCAGCGAACGTGTCAGTACGTGAAATTACAACATAAAAGTAATAACAGATAAAATAAAATGTTTATGAAACTAAAAATAAGTCAAGCCATAAGTGTAAGTAAACGCAGTCAACAATATAAGAATCAGCTTAATTTTTCAAGGAACTCCTCAGCAGAATAGGAGTGCCCCATAAGGAAACTCTTCAGTTCTGATTTGAAAGTGCGCAGATTACTGATAAGTTTTTTGAATTCTGGTGGTACCTTATTGAAAATGGATGCAGCACTATACTGCACATGTTTCTGCACAAGAGTTAAGGGAGTGCGATCCAAATGCAGATTGGATTTCTGCCGAGTGTTAACTGAGTGAAAGCTGCTAATTCTTGGGAATAAGCTGGTGTTGTTAACAAGAAACGACAATAAAGAATATATATATTCAGAGGGAAATGTCAGAATATCTAGATTAGTGAACAGGAGCCGACAAGAGGTTCGTGAACTTACACAACTTATTGCCCGAACTGCCTGTTACTGAGCCAAAAATACCCTTTTAGATGGAAAAAGTTACCCAAAATATAACACCATACGACAAGAGTGAATGAAAGAAAGCAACGTAGACTAATTTTCGTGTCGAACGATCACTTTCTTCAGATACCGTTCGAATAGTAAAAATGGCAGCATTAAGTCTTTGAACAAGATTTTGAACGTTGATTTTCCACGATAGTTTACTGTCTGAACATCTAGAAATTTGAAATTTTCAGTTTTACTAATAACATGCCCATTTTGTAAAACTAAAACGTCCGATTTTGTTGAATTGTGTGTTAGAAACTGTAAAAACTGAGTCTTACTGTGATTTAGCGTTTGTTTATTTTCTACAAGCCATGAACTTATGTCATGAACTGCACTATTTGAAACCGAGCCAATGTTGCACACAACATCCTTTACTACCAAGCTAGTGTTATCAGTAAATAGAAATATTTTTGAATTATCTGTAATATTAGAGGCCATGTCATTTATATAAATAAGGAACACGAGTGGCCCCAACACTGATCCCTGGGGCACTCCACATTTTACCATACCCCACTCAGACATTCTTAGCACTGTGGTGGTTCAAATGGCTCTGAGCACTATGGGACTTAACAGCTGTGGTCATCAGTCCCCTAGAACTTAGAACTACTTAAACCTAACTAACCTAAGGACAACACACACATCCACCCCCGAGGCAGGAATCGAATCTGCGACCGTAGCGGTCACGTGGTTCCAGACTGAAGCACCTAGAACCGCTCGGTCACCCAGGCCGGCTCAGCACCGTGAATAATGACCTTTTGCTATCTGTTGCTACCGTAAGAGGTGAGGCAATTGTGAACTATTCCCCATACTCCGTAATGGTCCAACTTCTGGAGCAATATTTTGTGATCAGCATAATCAAACGACCTAGTTAAGTAAAAAAAAAAAAGGATAGCGTTCGAAACCTTTCGTCAACCCATCCAGTACCTCACAGAGAAAAGAGAATATAGCATTTTCAGTTGTTAAACGACTTCTGAAGCCGAACCGTACATTTCATAGCAACTTGTGTGATATAAAACGATCAATTATTCTTACATACACTGCCTTTTCAATAACTTTAGCAAACAATGATGGCATAGAAATGGGTCTAAAATTGTCTACATTATCCCTTCCTCCCTTTCTATAAAATGGCTTTGCTACTGAGCACTTTAGGGAACTGTTCATCCTTAAATGAAAAATCACACACATGGCTAAGTACAGGACTAACACGTGCAGCACAGCACTTCAGCAGCCTGTCAGGTACTCCATCACAAACATACATAACTTTTGCGACGTCCTCAAGGTTAGCTATACATCTGTCAGCGACGCCCAAAGAGCTCACTTCTTTTTTTTTATTTATTTATTGTGACAACATTCTGCACAGCAGACATTGGATTGAGTTATAAGCAGGAAGCTGTTATCACTCTTGACTTTGAACACATTAGCTCATTATTTATAAAATCCGGTGCTTCACAGTTTCCTTTCTTGATAAGTCACGCCTGATAAAAGCACAAGGTTAGCGAATATTTCGCCGGAAAAGGCTACTTATATCGAGAATGGCTTATATCTGTCAAAAGTAATGATCAAGCTTTTGCGTATAATATCTATGTCGCAGTTCCCACCGACCCCGTATTAGTGTCGCAAAATCAAACTCTAAGTTCAGCACTTTCCTGTGCAACTCATGCGTTACAAATATAATAAGTTACCCACTCATTTATACACAGTTGTTTAAGTCGTGAAACCCGCTAATCAATACCCTTAGAGTTATTACATTCCTTGACAAAAACAAAAAATGAATCACCCAGAAAAGGAGAAGGAAACGAAATGAAACCTCACGGACTGAGAGAGTATATCATGTCAATAAAAAATTAGCCATTTGGGAGTAGGACTCACGCTCTGGGGGTTCCGTACATATTTAATGAGACATGTTGTTTCTTGGCAAATTTCATGATTCTAGGTCAACAGAAAGTATTCTGTAGGTGTTCATGACTGAGTACGTAAGTATCCAATAACTTGCCGATTCTTTTGACTGCATTTCACTTTTTTGTACCCACAATGGGCTGTAGACCTTAATATGTGACAGAAATTTCAGCTTGATAAGTCTACCCATTTCTGAGAAATAGGGTTTTGAACACTCGGACAGACAGACACACAGTCAGACATCAAAGTGATCCTGTAAGGGTTCTGTTTTCTTTGAGTGAGCTACGGAGCCATAAAAAACGAGACAAATTCATACACTAATGGCCATTAAAATTGCTACACCAAGAAGAAATGCAGATGATAAACGGGTATTCATTGGATAAATATATTATGCTAGAACTGACATGTGATTACATTTTCACGCAATTTGGGTGCATAGATCCTGAGAAATCAGTACCCAGAACCTATGGCCGTAATAACGGCCTTGATACGCCTGGGATTTGAGTCAAACAGAGCTTGGATGGCGTGCACAGGTACAGCTGCCCATGCAGCTTCAACCCGATACCACAGGTCATCAAGAGTAGTGACTGGCGTATTGTGACGAGCTAATTACCAGGCCACCGTTGACCAGACGTTTTCACTTGGTAAGAGATCTGGCGAATGTGCTGACCAGGGTAGCAGTCGAACATTTCTGAATCCAGAAAGGCCCGTACAGGACCTGCAACATGCGGTCGTGCATTATCCTGCTGAAATGTAGGGTTTCGCAGGGATCGAATGAAGGGTAGAGTCACTGGTCGTAACACATCTGAAATGTAGCGTCCACTGATCAAAGTGCCGTCAATGCGAACAAGAGGTGACAGAGACGTGCAACCAATGGCACCCCATATCATCACGCAAGGTGATACGCCAGTATGGCGATGACGAATACACGATTCCAATGTGCGTTCACCGCGATGTCGCCAAACACGGATACGATCATCATGATGCTGTAAGCAGAATCTGGATTGATCCGAAAAAATGACGTTTTCCCATTCGTGCACCCAGCTTCGTCGTTGAGTACACCATCGCAGGCGCTCCTGTCTGTGATGCAACATCAAGGGTAACCGCAGCCGTGGTCTCCGAGCTGATAGCCCATGCTGCTGCAAACGTCGATGAACTGTTCGCACAGATGGTTGTTGTTTTGCAAACGTCCCCATCTGTTGACTCAGAGATCGAGACGTGGCTGCACGATCCGTTACAGCCATGCGGATAAGATGCCTGTCATCTCGGCTGCTAGTGTTACGAGGCCGTTGGGATCCAGCACGGCGTTCCGTATTACCCTCCTGAACTCGCCGATTCCATACTCTGCTAACAGTCATTGGATCTCGACCAACGCGAGCAGCAATGTCGCGATACGACGATCCGCAATCGCGATAGGCTACAATCCGACCTTTATCAAAATCGGAAACGTGATGGTAGGCATTTCCCTTCCTTACAAGAGGCATCACAACAACGTTTCACCAGGCAACGCCGGTCAATTGCTGTTTGTGTATGAGAAATCGGTTGGAACCTTTCCTCATGTCAGCACATTGTAGGTTCGCCACCGGCGCCAACCTTATGTGAATGCTCTGAAAAGCTAATCATTTGCATATCACAGCATCTTCTTCCTGTCGGTTAAATTTCGCGTCTGTAGCACATCTTCGTGGTGTAGCAATTTTAATGGCCAGTAGTGCAAATAACTTGGCAGTAGAAGCCCGCTTGTCATTGTGAAGCTGCCCTGCCTACCGGCCAGGATTCTTGGACTGGTGTGGTACGGCGTCCTGAGGCTGCCATATCCTCTCCTGAGGTGAGCCGGCCCGCCAGCGGTGTAACTGGTCCTTGATGTCCTGGGACGGATTTTCCCTCGACTGGGACTTTGAGGTTGAGTATGCCTGCCCTGACGGTCCCACGCTTCCCAACACAGGGCCACTGTCACATCCGAATACCCCACAAATCTGGTTATTTCACGATTCGACCATACTCGTTGTTAGGCCTCTTTCAAATTCTGTCAGGTGCTGATAACGCTGTTCCACATGAATACGCGGCATCTGTATGTCTTTTACAGCGACCACTCAACATTTGATGCAGACCACGTGCTGTATATTGTCCACCAGCCGTGGTAACAACGCTAAACACTAACGACACTAATACACTCTGGTAGCCATTCTATCTGTCACGGAGAATTGCAGTCCTTTACCTTCATGTACCCACCGATGGTGTATACCGATACAAGGCGGCGTTGACATTAGACCATGTCTTCTCGGTGATTTACTTCTTTTCTCAGGCATTGTAAGAGTGTTTACGACGAGTCATTTGGTAGGTGACATGTACAGGCTATCAATAATTAAAGTTCCAGTTTCTAAACGCTGTAGAAAGAGAACCTATGTTCAGAAAGACGTCAAATTGAACATCATATTATTTACGCAGCGGGAAACGTCACAGCAAACAATTAACAAAAATCTTATCAGTAGATGGCGCTGTAAGCGTCTTAATGGGCTAGAAATGACCGATAAATCGCAATACAACAGCTATGGGATGGGAAAAGTAGGTTTTTAGTGAT
Source organism: Schistocerca serialis cubense (assembly GCF_023864345.2). Taxonomy (NCBI): domain Eukaryota; kingdom Metazoa; phylum Arthropoda; class Insecta; order Orthoptera; family Acrididae; genus Schistocerca; species Schistocerca serialis. The sequence continues at coordinate 430,450,036 of NC_064646.1, forward strand.
TCCTAGGCCAAAAACCGCATAAAAAGCAAAATGACATCGGTTTATAAGTGTCGTGAGACAGGCGCAAGACATGTCCAGTATGACGTCCACCGTTTCCTGCCACAATCTGAGATCGAAAAACAGCAAGTCCCACAAAATGTTGGACTGTCTCGGAGGTCACGTTCAGAATGCGTTGCACAGTTCAGTTAAGTTCGTAATTGAAGCACTGAACACACCATCTTTCAGATGACCCTCAAGCCAATAGTCACACGGATTAAGATCTGGACCGCTAGGCTGTAAAGAAATGACAGCGGATAATTCTAGCATTTTCAAAATGCCTCTGCAGCAGCCCCTTCACTGGCTGTGTAATGTGTGAGGGAGTGCCACGTTGCAAAGGATCCTACTCATACATTCACGATGTTGGAGGGTTGGATTAAAGTTGGTGGGGAAAAGATTCTCATAGCGTTCACGACTGACGGTGTAGGTAACATGACCCGCAGGACTCATATGCTCGAAAAAATACAGCCCTACGGCAAACGATGCTGTCCATTTCCACAACACAGTCACTTTTGCAGAATGCAATGGTACTGGCTGAAGTGGCTGCGGATTTTCCGTTACACATGTTCTGCAATTCTTCATATCGACATGTCCTTCGAGATGGAAATCTGTCTACAGAAACGTGCGAGGCCATGCATTGTCCACTTCCATGCTAACGTTTCTCTTGCTCGCCGGTCAGCAGGAAGCAACTCCAGAGCATGGGTGATTTTGCATGGATAGCAATGTAGCATGCTTCCTAGGACTTTACACACCGTGCTCGAGACATGTCCAACGTGCGGGCAATTCCCTGTTCACAGCCTATTTGCACACCACCGCACGACCTGCGGTGCTATGACCACATCTTCGACAGAAGTTGGATCAACTGCTTTACTCCCTCTGCCACGTTGCCCAGTCTAACTTGACTGTTAGAATTCGGTAATCATTATGTCTAGACCCTCAGCAGACATCAGGTCAATGTCTTTCTTCACATGCTTGAGTGTCCGAAACTCCTGCAGGGCTACCGTCCTTGTAAAGGGGCTTTACCAGCAGAACACGGTTCATCATGGAGTCTCGCAGCAAAGTGAGAAGGAGCCGAGTGCAGGGCGTTTCTTGGTGTGCATATTCTGTCGCTTACAGCGCCATCTATTGGTAAAATTTTCAATAACATTGTTTTGTTTCAAAACGTTTACTCCTGCGTTAATAATATGCTTTTACAATTTGACGTCGTCCTAAGCAGTGGTTCTCTTTCTACAATGTCCTGAAACTGAAACTTTAATTATGGATACCCAGGGTAGTCATTCTTAGGGTTAGAGATTCGATATATGTTTCATTTAGTTTAGTTCAGCTACATGAATGTCCTGTTGATCGTAGGGAATCTGCGTTGTCTCGCTGTAGAATAAACCGTGCCAACAGGCCACCAAATATAAAACGTAACATTAGCAAAAGTACGGCAAAATTTTCATGTTGTTGTGGTCTTCAAAAATGAGGCTGGTTTCATGCAGGTCTCCATGCTAATCTGTCATGTGCAAACCTCTTCATTTCCGTATAACTACTGCAACTTACATCCTTCTGCTAAGCGTATTCATCTCTTGGTCTCCCTCTACGACTTTTACCCTCTTCGCTTTCCTCCAGTACTAAATTGGTGATCCCTTGATGCCTCAGAACGTGTCCTACCAACCGATCCCTTCTTCTTGTCAAGTTGTGCCACAAACTCCTGTTATCCCCAATTCTATTCAGTACCTCCTCATTAGTTACGTGATCTACCCATCTAATCTTTAGCATTCTTCTGTAGCACCGCATTTCGAAAGCCTCTATCTTCTTCTTGTCCATGTTTCACATCCATACATGGCTACACTCCATACAAATACTTTCAGAAATGACTTCCTGACACTTAAATCTATTCTCGATGTTAACAAATTACTCTTAGTCAGAAACGCTTTCCTTGGCATAGCCAGTATACATTTTACATCCTCTCTACTTCCACCATCATCAGTTACTTTGCACCACAAATAACAAAAGTCATTTACTACTATGAGTGTCTCATTTCCTAATCTAATACCCACAGCATCAGCCGATTTAATTACACTACATTCCATTATCCTCGTTCTGCTTTTGTTGATGTTCATCTTATATCCTCCTTTCAAGATACTGTCCACTCCGTTCAGCTGCTCTTCCAAGTCCTTTTCTCTCTCTGACAGGATTAAAACGTGGTTGGCAAACCTCAAAGTTCTTATTTATTCTCCGTGGACTTTAATTTCTACTCAAAATTAGTATTTTGTTTCCTTTGCTGCTTGCTCAATATACAGATGGAATAACATCGTGGATAGGTTACAACTCTGTCTAGCTCCTTTCTCAGTCACTGTATCCCTTTCGTGCCCGTCACCTCTTATAGCTGCCACCTGGTTTCTGCACAAATTGTAAATAGCCTCTCGCTACCTGCATTTTACACCCGCCACCTTCAAAATTTGAAAGAGAATATTCCAGTCAACATTGTCAAACGCTTTCTCTAAGTCTACAAATGCTAGAAACGTATGTTTGCCTTTCCTAGGATGAGTGATAGGGTCAGTATTGCCTCGCGTATTATAACATTCCTACGGAAACCAAACTGATCTTCCCCGAGGTCGGCTTCTACCAGTTTTTCCATTCGTCCGTAAAGAATTCGTGTAAGTATTTTACAAACCACGACATTAATCTGTTAGTTCGGTAATTTTCACACCTGTCGACATCTTATTTCTTTGGGATTGGAATTATTATATTCTTTTTGAGGTCTGGGGTATTTCGCCTGTCTCATGCATCTTGCTTACCAGATGGAAGAATTTTATCATGACTGGCTCTCAAAAGGCTATCAGTAGTACTAATGGGATGTTGTCTACCTCCGGGGACTTATTTGACTTAGTTCTTCCAGTGCTCCGTGAAATTATTCACGAATTATCATATCTCCCATTTCATCTTCTTCTACGTCATCTTACATTTCCATAACATTGCTCTCAAGTACATCGCCTTCGTATACCCCTGCCCCATTTCCGCTTCCCCTTCTTTGCTTAGAACTGGTTTTCCATTTGAGCTCTTGATATTCATGAAAGTGGTACTCTTTTCTCCAAAGGCCTCTTTAATTTTCCTGTGGGCAGTATCTATCTTACCCTTAGTGAGATAAGCCTCTACATCCTTACATTTGTCCTCTAGCCATCCCTGCTTAGCCATTTTGCACTTCCCGTCGATCTCATTTTTGAGACGTTTGTATTCCTTTTTGCCTGCTTCACTTACGGCATTCTTGTATTTTCTCCTTTCATCAATTAAATTCAGTATCTCTTCTGTTACCCAAGGATTTCTACTAGCCCTCGCCTTTTTACCTTCTTGATCCTCTGCTGCCTTCGCTTTTTCATCTCTCAAAGCTACCAATTCTATCTTTAAAGTCAGTACCGCCATTAGACTGATGTTTATTTGCAGTGTTACATTTACACTTACACGATCATGATTTCGGCTTCAAAGTGCCATTACCAAAATTTTTAAGTGTTACACAGTGCCTAAATGGCATACTCTCGTATTTAAAATACACTATTAGACACATTGTCTAAGGGTCTAGTGTAATACTGCAAATAAACTACAGTCTAATGAATATAGAAATATATTAAGAAATATATTATGACTGGGGCCCCGTATTATGAAAAAATTACCCGTTGTCGTTCTACTGATGCCGCGCGGGATGAGCCGAGCGGTCTCAGCCGCTGCAGTCATAGACTGTGCAGCTAATCCCTGCGGAGGTTCGAGTCCTCCCTCGGGCATGGGTGTGTGTGTTTGTCCTTAGGATAATTTAGGTGTAGTTTGTAAGCTTAGGGACTGATGACCTTATCAGTTAAGTCCGATAGGATTTCGCACACATTTTTTGTTCTACTGTATTTCTTTCCCCCGTTTTTGTCGATCGTTCCCTAATGCTCTCTCTGAAACTCTCTACAACCTCTGGTTCTTCCAGCTTATCCAGGTCCCATCTCCTTAAATTCCTAACTTTTTGCAGTCTCTTCGGTTTTAGTCTGCAGTTCATAACCAATAAATTGTGGTCAGAGTCCACATCTGCCCCTGAAAATGTTTTACAATTTAAATCCTGGTTCCCAAATCTCTGTCTTACCGCGATATAATCAACCTGAAACCTTCCAGTGTCTCCAGGCCTCTTCCACGTATACAACCTTCTTTTATGATTCTTGAAACAATGCAATGTGGAATGTTAAAAAATAAGGTGATGGGTACCGCATGCACTAAGCGAAAATCACAAAAAACAACGGGTGGCTATATGTGTATCTGTGCTTGCACGTGTTAGCTATGATTAAGTCATACTCTGTGCAAAATTCTACCAGCCGGCTTCCCCTTTCATTCCTTACCCCCACTCCATATTCATCTACTAATTTTCCTTCTCTTCCTTTTCCTACAATCGCATTCCAGTCCTCCATGACTACCAAATTTTCGTCTCCCTTAACTATCTGAATAATTTCTTTTCTCCCGTCATACATTTCTTCAGTCTCTTCATCATCTGAGGAGTTAGTTGGCATATAATCTTGTACTACTGAGGTAGGCGTGGGTTTCGTGTCTGTCTTGGCTAAAATAACGCGTTCGCTATGCTGTTCGTAGTATCTTGCCCGTACTCCTATTTTTTCATTCATTATTAAACCTACTCCTGCATTAGCCCGATTTGATTTTGTATTTATAACCATTTATTTACCTGACCAGAAGCATGTTCCTCCTGCCACTGAACTTCACTAATTCCCTCCATATCTAACTTTAATATATCCATTTAACCTTTTAAATTTTCTAACCTATCTGGCCGATTAAGGGATTTGACATTCCACTCTCCAGTCCGCAGAATTCCAGTTTTATTTCTCGTGATGCAGACGTCCTCCTCAGTAGTCCCCACTCGGAGATCCGAATGAGGGACCATTTTAATCTCCGAAATATTTTACCCAAGAGGACTCCAACACCGATTAGCCATACAGTAAAGCTACATGCTCTTGGGAAAAATCACGGATGTAGTTTCCCTTTGCTTTCAGCCGTTCGCAGTACCAGCACTGCAATGCCGTTTTGGTTGATGTTGCAAAGCCAGATCAGTCAATCATCCGGACTGTTGCCCTCTTCAGGAACCACATGTTTGTCTGGCTTCCCAACAGATACCCCTCCGTTGAGGCTGCACCTAAGGTACGGCTATCTGTATCGCTGAGGCACGCAAGGCTCCCCGCCAACATCAAGGTCCATGTTTCATGTGGGGGGAGAGGGAGGGGGAGGGGGGAATACTCACCATTAGTTCCCCTTACACAGTTGTAATTTGGTCGCGCTGCTTGGCCTCGTGACTGAGTCGTGTTCTTCACTTGAAAAGCACTCACCAAAAGGCCTTACACACTGGAGACTTGACAATGCGACCGCCGTGCACCCGCCCGACGACCCAGATTGGCGATCCAGCAGCGCCGCTACAGAGCGTAAACGGCTGTCACATCACTAGGTTGTGATGCGTATCGTAGTTTGTTAGCTCTTCAATAACTTGCATTTCCTGTGTCATGAATACTACTAATATATAAACCAGTACACCTGACAAACATCGTGTAGGGCCCCCGTGAGCAAGCACAAGTGCCGCAACATGACGTGGCATGGACTCCACTAATGTCTAAAGTAGTGCTGGATGCAACTGACACTATCAATCTTACAGGGCTGTCCATAAACCCGTAAGAGTGAGAGAGCAGGAGATCTCTTCTGAACAGCACATTCCGGGGCTTCCCAGATATTTTCAATAACGTTCACGTCCAGGGAGCCAGCGGAAGTGTTTAAACTCAGAAGAGTGTTCCTGGAGCCACTCTGTAGCAATTCTGGACGTGTGGGGAATCGCATTGTGCTGCTGGAACTTCCCAAGTCTGTCAGGATGCACAATGGACATGAATGGATGATGGTGATCAGACAGGATTCTTACGTACGTGTCACCTGTCAGAGTAGTACCTAGACGTATCAGGGGTTACATATAACACGTCCCACACCATTACAGAGCATCCACCAGCTTGAACAGTCCCCTGCTGATATGTAGGGTTTATGGATTTATCGTGCTTTGTATCGTGCAGTCATCAACGGTACATGAGTAGGGCATCGCCTCTGAAACCCCATACCGATTATGTTTAGTTGAATGGCCCGTACGCTGAGACTTGTTAATGGCCCAGCATTGAAATCTGCAGCAATTTGCGGAAGGGTTGCATTTTTGTCACGTATAACGATTCTCTTCAGACGCCGTTGGTCCAGTTTTTGAAGGATAGCAATGAAGTGGGGATTTTCCCGCACGATCATTTCACGAGTGTACCGTGAATATCAGGAACCGGGTAAAACATCAAACCTCCGACATCCTTGCGGCCGGAAAAAAATCCTGCAATAACGGGACCAGCGACCCGCCCCACGCCATTACACAGCCTCCACCAGCTTGAACAGTCCCCTGCTGACATGCAGGGTCCATGGATACGTGAAGCTTACACGTACACTCCCATCCGCTTCATATATATTTTTAAAGCATTACACGAATCTTTTTTCGTATATATATTTTTTTCTCTTTAAATTTAATTTCAAACAAAATTTGCATACACAACAATGTGGTGTTTCCTTTTATTCCTCGCTGTCGATTTTAACAGAAAATGGGTAAGATGTAGTTATGGGTAATCGGCTTATGATTAGAATACCACTACGGAATCAGAATGGTCAGAAACTTTGTAATCCTACTTGATCGCAGATTAAAATCATGTAAAATGCTGTCGTTGAAGCTACTATCCCCACAGATCCAGCAGCTGGAGAGGTCTCTCTCATACTCCGTACGCTACTCGTACCAACCGGTTTACTCTTTCGTTTTAAGCGATATCAGTTTGCAATCAATTTTTCCTTTGCAACACCAATAAACGAAGCTCAGTGTCAGAGACAGGGAGAGGGAGGGAAGAGGAGGTACACAGAGACGGGGGAGGAAATGAACACGTAGAGGGGGAGGACGGACACAGAAAGAGTGAGAGGGAGAATGACAGATAGAGGGAGAAGGAGGTGAAGCACAGAGAAGGGGGGAGGAAGAGGAGACGCATGGAGAGAGAGGTAGACAACGATTGTCACGTACATCCATTTCCCTCATACATTTAGCAGTTATTGCCTATTTAGCTAGTTTTAAATAATTTCGTACTCCTTTTCTGCTGAAAAAGGGAATTTTGACGTGAAACTTCTCATGATTGATGTAGACGGTAGTTCTAAAATTTGGGGTTCAAGAAATGAGGATTGTAGCAATATGAATGGAAACGCGTGAAAATTTTTTTTTCTCACTCCAGTAATAAATCTGCATAGGAAAACACGAGTCTGCTATGTATTACTCTGTCTATTACTTATTAGAATACATTTTATATCTTCTTCATCTGCCAAGAAACAGAACTCTACTGGTAACAAAGTAATCTGCGAATTTGTCTCGTACTCCTGCGGCATAGCGCCTTGTTATGGCCTTAGTGCTCCGTGAGACTTCTAAAGCAGTTATTTCTGAAGTTTCGTCCGACTTGCATGCGTCTCTTTTGGGAAAAAAAAGCAGTATAGAAAGCTAGAAACTCTAGCTATTATTTCACAGAAGATTTCGTTTACATTTCAGTGGCGATGAAATACTTTCCATTTCTTGAACAGGATCACTCTACCTTTCATCGCGCTCTCGATACCCTTTAACTTTTTTTCCTCCGTCGATTTTATCCCACTGTACAGACGAATCAGAATGGCAAAGGCTCTCCTGAGTAGGCAAAGGTCGAGGCTTTCACCAATTTAAATTATCACCCTGCATTCTTTTGTGAAAGGTCACACCCTTTATGAATTTCCGACTCTCTAGTTTTTTCATGTAAAGCTATATCTATGAATATAAATTACCAGTTAGCGTTAAAAATACGTGTAGCGTCATAGACCAAAAAAGTGTTTGCAGTTGTATTATAAAGAGCCTCTGTATTCAATCTGACAATCTGTCAACTGCACTAAGACAGTTCGGAAAATCAGCATCTTGTTTAAACTTTTCTGCCATACTAATCCAGCATTCTTCCAATGTAGGTGGTATGCATATGCTTTGCACATTATCCCATATTTCCTGAGAAGTGTCTCGCACGGTTTAAGAAATGGCGTAAACCGCATATTTGAAATAATATTCCTCTAGAAATGTGCAACCCACATCAGGGTACTTGAAGTAACGTTTTATAGCAAGCACTTGGTTATCGATGAAATCGAAGAACAATCGCAACTGTTAGTCAAGAGCAATCAACAAGAGGAAATCGAGAAACAGTGTAACTGCCGCTAAACCAATTGAATAGGGAGAAGCTGGTGCTAGTACTGACAAGACAAATGATTCTGTTGTTCAGGATGGAGTTACCTCCAATTCTTGTAAGAGGAGGACGATACAAGAAAAGGAGAAAATATTTCAGGTACTTGCTGAAAGCATCAATAAAAAATGTTTGTCAAAGCCTGAAGATGAGCGCTACCAGTACTTTCAGCTACGCCTTGGCATATAGCCCACCAACATAACAGTACAGTGACACAGGTTGCCTACACAAGAGAACGCAGGGGCCACGACAGCGAGAGCCCATGTAAGGTTTGTGCATAGGTCTGTAGCGTTTTTGTTTTTCGTGTTGTTATTCCGGTTGATAAGGGAATAATTATCGATTTTCATTTTTTATTTGTAGTTCACTGTTACTGTATGAGTTTATATAGTGTCACTTTGTCATTTTGATACAGTGAGTGGAGCTGCAAACGCTATAAAATGAATTGCCAAGTGGAGAAATCGGAACATTTCCGACATATTCTTCTGTTTGAATTCAATAGATGCGGGACAGCAACAGAGACAGCCAGAACCATTTGCGCCGTGTATGGGGGTAATGCCACTGGACAAAGCACGGCGAGGAAATGTTTTTTTTTTATTATTATTATTATTTGAAGGAGGGTCGTTTTGTCATTAGTGACTCTCCCCGTTCAAGAAGACATTTTGAGTTTGATGAAGATCGTTTAAATGCAATACTCCACTAGATAACTGGCAACTGTGATGAACTGTTATCATTCCAACACCGTGCGACACTTGCCTGCAATGTGGAATGTCAAAAAATAAGGTGATATGGTACCGCATCCACTAAGCCAAAATCACAAAAAACAACGGGTGGCTATATGTGTATCTGTGCTTGCTCATCGTCCTTTGACTCGTGCACAACCCCATCTATCATCCCTATTTTGTATCGTTACTGATGACGAAATATAGTGTCTTTATGCTAACCTAAGGAAGAAAAAGGAATGGTAGAGCCCAGACAAAGCAGCAACACCCCCTTCAAAGACCTGCGTCCATTCATAAAAGGTAATATTATAAGTCTAGTGAAACAGCGACGATGTGGTGTCCTACGAATTGCTTCCCCGAGGTGTAGCCATCACTGACGACATTTACTGTCAACAACTGAGACGTCTTGCCGTCACAATCAATGAACAACGACCAGGAAGACTGCGTAAAATGATGCTATCCCCATGATAACGTCCGCCCGCATTGTGTTAGACCTTGCGCCCTCATATTTTCACCTTTTCCGCTCTCTATCGAACAGCCTTCAAGAAACTTCCTTTTCGGATGAACAAGTGCTCCAAACATGGCCGGACGAGTTCTTCGCCGCAAAACCACATGATTTGTACAGTCGCGGAATCGAAAATTACCGAAGACTGTTGTAAACATACTGTTGTAAATGATGAAGGTCAATATATTATTGATTAATAAAGTCTGTTATGTGAACTGTTGTGTTTATTAAACTTATAGAAAAATACTACGAACTTACGTAGCAAACCAGAAATAATTTGAGCCCGCACTACAATAACATTAGGTGAATGAGGACCATATAGGGCAACATCATTAAGGCTTAGTGTGCTCACCTCATTAGCAGGCGGCAGCAATATCGCTCTTAGGACTGTGGATCTATTTGCTTCCGTCACATCACGTGACCACAAAAAGTTTGCGAATAACTCATCCACCAGCCATTGCGCGGCCCGTACCCAGCAGCTGAAGCCAGCTCACCAACTGGAGAACATCGCCACTGGAGTAACGTGGAGCCACCAGCACTCTTCACCCTCCCCACGCCGAGATTCGGTGCCTCAAACGTCGGCCTCCCGGACTTCGGTACCTTGGCTTATTCGGAGACCGTTGGTTCACCTTGTGGTTGTTAACTCATAGACCTCGTGAGTTTTTGAACTAGACATTCTAGGAGAAGTATCTAGTCTTTCCTTATCCTGTCGGAAGTGTTAAACAGGGACAGTTATTTTGATTGATAAACTATTTTTTGTTCTTATTCATCAACACTCCAGGACGAAGAAGAGTGGTTTCTTATTGCAATTAGTGAGCCTGTTGTTTGCTGTCTACCTGGTTGAAAGTTCTGCACTGCGCCCGGCTCAGGTCACTTCACTTTCTCCTGCCATTATCTGACAATTTGAAATGTGTGCCGCAGGGTTTGAAGGTGGAAACTAAATTTGAAATTATTATAGGAAGTGTCACAGGTCTTGCAGTTCACTAGAACATATTAATTTTCAATTCACATATTTCTGTTATATTTTCGATTCATTAGTGGTTACTGATTTACTTTCTGTATACGAGGCGTGACCGGAAAGTAAGTACCGTTTCGTTCTGTGGCCACTACAGCACCAGCTTCGCACATTTACACTCATCTTTGTGGTTCATTATTTTTCCGGTGATTCCATTACAGACGGACTGTGTTGTGTTTACGTTTGTTAGCGATCATCCAAAATTTTGCAGGCAATCTCTGAGCCCGCCGAATATGAAGTTCGTTCTGCAATACAGTTTTTGAACACAAATAATGTTAAGCCAGCTGAAATTCGTCGTCAGCTTGTAGAGATTTATGGTGAAAATATATTGACTGATGGAATGGTGAGAAAATGGGTGAGACAATACAATGACGAACGCACTAATGTTCATGATCAATGGGCGACCTTCTGTTGTTTTTCATGGTTTGGTTAAATAAAGGAATCAGAAAACCAGTGAAAACAGATAGTTCACAATAATGATTTGGCATGAATTTCATCAAATTTCAAAGACTGTTTTGTATCAGACTGCCACAAATCACTTAAATTTTCGCAACTCGTGTTCCTGGTGGGTTCTAAAAATGCTTATGGATGTCTACAAAACAAAGCGACTTGCTAGTGCTTTCACATTTCGTACGATATACAACGATGAAGGAGATGACTTCTTACACATAGTTGTGACCGTTGATGAAACTTGGATTTGTCGTGGCTCTCCAGAATCAAAACAACAGTAGATAGAGTGAAGGTACCCACCATAAGCCGAAAAACAAAAATTCAAAACAAAGTTGCCAGCACAAAAAATCATGCGCACTACGTTCTGTGACAGACAGGTCATTCTCCTTATTGAGCGCCATTCCAGAGGTGAAATCGTCAATGCGGTACGATACTGGAAAACATTGAGAAAATTTCAGACAGCAATTGAAAACAAAAGGCATGGAATGCACAGTCTAGCCATTGTGTTGCATCCCCATTCTGCTGGTGACACCCGAAACCTCGTTTGGCAATGCGGTTGGGAGCGGTTCGACCAACCGACGTACAGCCCCGTCTCACACCTTCTGACTATTACTCGTTCCTGAAATTAAAGCGTAATTTTCGAGGAAGGAGCTGTGATAGCAATAACGGCGCAAAAAACAGTGTTCGGCTGTGGCTGTCTTCACTGGCGGAATATTTCTATGCACAGGGCTTAAAAATTTTGGTTCCCAGTTATAAAAAATGTCTGAACAATGATGGCAAGTATGTAGAATAGTTTCAGAAATGCTCTTTGTTGTAACAACATATTTTTGTGGGAAAAAAATGTTTCGATGTGTTTCTTTTCCAAAGCGATACTTTACTTTCCGGACTTGCCTCGTAACTTAAGCGTTAAACAGTTCGTTCATTTTATTTTAATATTTTACGTCTGAACAGATTTCTGTTAACAAACCTGCGTTAAAACAAATGTATATAAAATAAGTGTTTTATTTGCTCTACTTTAATATATCTGATAATATATACTTCCATCTGTTCGATTAGCCTTCGGCGCAGCACATTACACAAGAGATGTCATTCTGAAGTGGTTAGGAAATTTCGCATAGTCTTTCTTCAGTTCCTTATAAATTGTTAAACAATGACTGTGCTTTTCTCGAGTCGTTAACGTAACATTAATCCAATACCGTACTTCTGTTGAAGTCGTTGGTGTCTGTATTTTCTCATCAATAACGTTGCTGAACGCAGCACTTCCTACTAAGGATCCAGCCCATAACACGATCGCACAAGCACACTGTTATTACCACAGAAACTCAGCCGCAAGGTTCAATCTTGTGAATGTCGATACAATCCTACGTCTCCAACCCGCTACTGTCGCGTATTTTAGCGACAAATTTGCCCGGCTGAACAGCTGTAACTAAGTCGTCAGTGTGAAAGCAGCCTCAGATGACTGGCCTTTATGTTAACCTACACTGAGAGTTACTAACTGATGCCCACTCACACAGCTAAATTATTCTATAAATTATTTCAGTTTAAGCTTAATACTGATTTTATGATGCATCATTATCTTTAATTAATTAGGGACATTGGCAGGTACTGCGATCACTGTGCACTGTACTAACATTTTTGTTCTAATTTTTATTTTTTGATTGTTGCTATTTGATATCAGTTCTTATGAACTGACAGGTACTGCGATCACTGTGCACTGTACCAAATTTTTTGTTCTAATTTTTATTTTTTGATTGTTGCTATTTGATATCAGTTCTTATGAACATTATATAATGAGACGCTGTTGTCAGTATGCCCAGTTTTTGAAACAGTTGCCTTCATCAGATTTTAGGATGGTATCATCGTTACTGTGAGTTCATGTGCAATGCATACCGTGTACCCAGCTGTGAAATTATCTCACTATAGTATTGTTTAAAACGTTAACCGATAGACGTGAGCTAAGTACCCAAATATGTGATGCTTTCAGTCTTAAGATCTGCAATAAAATTCGAAGTAAATGATACAGTAAAGTGAGTAAAAGTTCTATTAGACGTGGTTTCCATAGTAAAAAATTTTGAACATTAGCTTTTACGTATAATGTATACGCAAAACTCAATTGCCACTAGTGATGTTACATCGTTCCTCGTACAAGAGAGTAAATATGTTCATTTCAAAGTTAAGTGACCGACTGATTACGGTAAAAATTTAATTTACCGTCCCTTCTGTTGGTGCATCATTTACAAGAGAATAATTTCAGTTTCATCAGCATGTGACGAAATGTAATTTATGCGGGGATAACACTAACGCAGTGACGAAATTTCTGAAGTTTTTCCGTGCGATTTTCAGAGTGTTTTGGCGTAAGCGACCACTAATCTCCAGGGGCAGTATCAGAATAATTGCATTTAGCTTTTTCATTACTTCTATTTATCATGAAATCGGTAATGCTCCGAAAATATCGACTGTATGTGCTGCGCGTCTTGTTTGGAAACTTATTTCTTCCATTCACTCAGGGTAGCAATCCGTCTTTACAGTTCAACATCAAGTTTGCATTGACTACTGCTCGGTTCTGCCTCGGGTTTCTTTTTTCAGCAGTGCCACTTGTACACTAACAGTGATACACAGCAGTACGGATGAGATTATTTATGAATATTTCGCAGACATGCTCCTCGTTTTCAGTTAATACAATAGAAAGGTATCACAAAGAAAGAAGTTTGAGCTGTTTTCACAGTACCATCTACAGCATCACAGTACGTTAACATCTTAGCGTTATTACATTATTCCGTGTTTTGAATTGTGCAGTTTGGTGAATGCATATTCCATGCTATTCCACAGATTTAAAAGTATCGAAGGTAGCTGCAGTAAGAAATCGAACAAATCTTAACTTCATTATCATTCTGTAACACTTTCACCAAAATACTTAGGAAGTCTCCCTGAACAAACTTCGATATTTTTTCAATGAAGTTTATATTCACACTGTATACACCAGTTACAGCATTTTCGAACACCTGTAGTTGTTTGGTTCCAGTCATAAAACAGTTCATGATGTGATCTGAACTCTCTTACATGATTTTTGTACAACATGGTTGTGGAGAGAAGCAGCGATCAGTATGATTAGTCAATAATTCAAGAACAGCCTTAATCGCATTTATTATTGTTATAATACCGCCAACCGGTTTCAACCCGACGTAGGAGTCATCTTCTGGGCGTTTACACCATTGGTCGACTGCTGGTGGTGTTACTCCTGTCTACATATAGGCCACCGGTTAGCGGTATTATAACAATAATAAATGCGATTAAGACTGTTCTTGAATTATTGATTCTCTTACACGAGCCTCTGCTTCATGACACAGTTCCACGGAATCCAGTTACACGCTGCTACTTGCAAGTCAGCAAATTTAGTTTTTCCAGAGATCAATATTTACTAACTAAAATTTGTGTGACTTTTTAGTTGGACACATATTAGAGAGGTTCATCATTCATATGATACTGGATCTGCACTTGTAACTGCCGGCCGCTGGTGGCCGAGCGGTTCTGGCGCTACAGTTTGGAACCGCGCGACCGCTACGGTCGCAGGTTCGAATCCTGCCTCGGGCATGGCTGTGTGTGTTGTCCTTAGGTTGGTTAGGTTTAAGTAGTTCTAAGTTCTAGGGGACTTATGACCTCAGCAGTTGAGTCCCATAGTGCTCAGAGCCATTTGAACCTTTTTTTTTTTTTTTTTTTTTTTTTTTTTTTTGCACTTGTAACTGTCCGTGTCGTAAGATGTTCAAGTCAGAGGAAGGCAAAAAGCTGACACCGACATCACGATGGGACGTACCACCGCCACGTTAACTGAGTGTCTACAATAATGTCGAGGAGCCACCGATGCATAGAGTGTCACTGGACGGCGACTGGTCTTACGTCGGGCATGAGGGTCCGTTGGCGGATGATAATCAATTGCTTTTCTCTGCATTGAAAGCCTGGTGTTATTTCAGTGCCCTTGTGGTACATTGATCAGTGTTGGCTTGGAGGTGATAGTGGGCGTGCTGCTGTTTGTGCTCTGTCAAAATAAAACAGTGTTGTCTGCGCACAGGCTGTATATGATCCCCTCAGGCACGTTGACAGGGAAGAGAGTTTAGGTGACTTGACCAGTCGCCGACCCTTGCTGCGTTAACAATACTGATGCTGCGTTCTGCGGATAACGCATCCTCTGTAGACACGCGGAAAGTTTTCCCTTCATTGTATGTGTGGAAGAGTCAACTACGAGGAACAGTAACTCTCTGATTAAAACGTAGTCAGGCCGGTGTGCAACATGCCTGTTGAAACCCCGGGAGACGTCCGGGAATGTGTCTGCGTTCCGTCCGATTCCTCCACCAGCTACAGAAGCTGATCGGCCGCGGAGTGTGCGAGCTGATGCTCGAACTTATAACCACGTTTTATTTCCTTACTTTCCAGTTTTACAATTTTGCATCGCGTCTGGAGATATGGTCTAGTATTGAGTAAGTAAAGCGATACTGCAGAACGCACATAATCTAGAGTAAGACTTCAGTTCCCACGCTAGGAGTCAGTGGACCATATGGCGCTGCCAGTGGACACTTATGTGAGGCACTGTGGCTAGACAGGGGGCCAACTAGACATACGGACCTGACAATTAACTTGTGACGTCACACTAGTCGGCTTGTCCGCAAGCCACACTTCGCGAACGCTCGGCTCCGGTCAGGGCCCAAGGAAAATCAATTGTTAATTGAAAAAGGTACCGCTACAGGTCTTAACTTTGTCGTGTGCTATCGACAGCTCGATTGCATTTAAACTTGCAGTTAAGAATTATTAAACACGTCTGAAACACTTCCACGCTCCAATCCTGAGACACTGGTATGATATACAGACCACGGCCGGTCTGTTTTCGTGGGCCTAGGCTAGATATGAGAACGCCCATTACGTCAGTAGGGAGATATCTAGGGAAGGCTCATTTATTTTGGCGCGAAACAAGTAATTTTGCTTAATAAATATTTGGTGGTAAAAGTTGATTTTTCCAAGACAGATATCAGGAGAAGCCTATATGTCTTCTTACAACAACACTACAACTTCAGACCTATCATAAATAAAATATCATAAATAAAATAAAAATTTTTAAGCCAGTGCAATATCACGAGTGTAAGTTCGAGGATTGGGCTGCATGCCATAGTCACCAGTCGCCTTCCGATCTAGTTCCATTGTAAGACCATGCTCACAATAAATTGTTAGTTTTCAGTTAATCATTGTTAATTGTGTCGATATTATCAGTTTATGATGATTAGTAAACAAAAACAACATAATGGCATCCCTTTTCAACGTCATTCCTAATTAAACAGCTTCCCGTTTCATTTCTCAGAATCACAGGAAGTAGAATTGCTCTATACAGAGAACTCAACGGCGCTGATATTACTTCTGCGAGGCAGGCAAACCTCGAGAGCTTCTCGGCAAAACAGGTAGAAAGAATCCTACACGAGGACTCTCCATGAGAGTCCAAGGACGGATTGTCTTCATCTCCTCAAAACTCGGATGGAGAGGCACGCTCAGTCATACTGTAAGACTCTTATACCATCGTCTCACGCTTTCACGTGGGTAATACTAGACCCAAACAGATGGCGTATGCATTTTCCACCCGGGAAGGTAAGGGGTGGAGAGAAGGAGGGCATCCGGCCGCCCTGTATCACTAACACTGCCAAATCCAGAATAAGATACCGATATCATGAAGATATGGGATAGGTGTCAGGAAAAGAAGAAGAAACAAGAAGTGCTCGCATATTACTCGACAATGAACACTCGCTGTTTCATAGTGCATTGCATTGTTCTCAACCTGTCACTAAACTCCTTTGCTTCTCTCACTAATTCAAACGTAATGACATAGGTAAGTTCTCGGGATAGAGCATTGGCGGGAGGGGGGATGCACATACGCAGACTGTGGCAGTAACTGGCTGCAGCATCGAAATCACGGTTTCAGCATTTTCTGTGATGGCTAGTTCTCCTGTTCATTAACAACGGTCCATTCCGCGTCATGTAAACTCTCAACCCACAATTTTTAGACATCTGACCATGATCCTAATGGCTGGCTATCGGACTACAGGGTGAGAGACTTACTTTATCAAAAATGGTTCAAATGGCTCTGAGCACTATGGGACTTAACTTCTGAAGTCATCAGTTCCCTAGAACTTAGAACTACCTAAACCTAACTAAACCGAAGGACATCACACACATCCATGTCCGAGGCAGGATTCGAACCTGCGACCGTAACGATCGCGCGGTTCCAGACTGAAGCGCCTAGAACCGATCGGCCACAACGGCCGGCTTTACATTATCCACTGCAGCCTAACTTTACTTGGCGTAACTGTAAATGTTCACCACCAAATTAACGATCAGAGGGGATGAGTTTTTCAAACGACATTTTGTTTCCTTATTTTCCAGATTCACATTTTATATCGTGTCTGCAGATATCTGCAGCATGCAGCGAGCTCAGCCAGTACTGCAGGACGCCTACTAGGAAGTAAAATTTCATGTCCCGCGCTGACTGACGTAGCCGCTGGATCAGTAAACGGCTACATCAGCACACGATACGTACGGAAACCACAGCACTCCTGGGGCGAAGCAAGTGATTTTGTTTAATAAATATTTACTGACAAAAACCACTTTTCCACTAGAAACATTAGGAGAAGCCTACTGCTCATAAGTGCTTTCTTCCACCAATATTATGACGCAACAAAGCAGTCGTTTCAATAAACAAATGAACAACGTTTATGATAACGGAGTTGTACGAACAGCTACAGCGCTTCACGATTGTAAGTACTAGATCTAAACTGTGTGCCATCGTCCCCACTCGTCAATAGCATCCCTTCCAAAATAGTTCGTTGTACGACTATGCTCTAAAAAATTCCTTGTTTTTATTTAATAAGTGTTATATTGTTTCCAGTAATATAACGTCCTGCAGCAACACAAAGAATTACAGGACGTAGAAATACACTCTCCAGAGAATCAAATGACGGTGATACTGCTTCTGCGAGGGACATCAACTACGAGAGTTTTGAGGCAAAACAGGCAGGAGGAAATCCTACGTGGCGACTCACTAAGATGATAATCCAAGAATGCATTGTTGTAATCTCTGCAAATCTCTGAAGGAAAAGCAAGGCTAGTCATACTGTGCACCTGAAATACTTCACGATGCTTAGTAGAGTGCGGATATCTTGCAAGTTTCTTCTGAAACGACAGATTATGTACCTTCAGCTTAATTTATTCATCTTCAAACAATGGAAAACACATCTAACGATAACGCACTCATTCACTGTGATGATATCGACAATCGTAGAAGGGCATTCACTCCAAAAACACCACGGACGACTCAAAATTCCTATTCTAACTAAATGTTTCCCTCCATCTCCTATTATACATTTTATAATTATACGGTCTATAGTTCGCCGCGTTTCTGATTCAAAGTGCTCCGCCACTGCTCTCTGCTCTTCGCGTAGTCGACGTAGCCCAACAATACTCTGTTCTCCGGGAAAGGCAGGAGACTGCAGAAAACTCTTTGAAGATAGGGATCACCAGATACCACCTGCTGCCATGTAGCTCGCTGACAAGGATATCGATGATAGTATCCTTACAGTCAGTCTTACAAATATTTTACAGGCCAGTTTTATTTTGCCCACCCCATGCAGCTGCCCGTGCCGCTGGGTTTTGTGCAACCAGCAATGCCTTCAAATACCACTGTGCAAAAGTTTCATATTCACCTACTCGCTAGGCTCAAATTATTAGTCCTACAGAAAAAATGAACAGGACCTTTCTGCAGGAAATTTAATGTAGTTAACTTTTATACTCGGATACTTTTTTTCTAGAGGCTGTAGTTTTCAGATTATTCAAGAAAACGTACAAAAGTGACCTCCAAACGTGTCTTTCTTGAATGACTCGAAAACTGCGGTCTCCAGAAAAATGCATTCCGGTACAAAATTTAGCTACATGAAATTTTCTACAAATAGGTCCTGTTCATTTTTTCTGAGAAATAGTTTGCAGTATATGAAAATATCGCGCATGGTTTTTGAAAGTGTTGCAGGTTGCATAAAACCTTCTGGTAGGAGTAGCTGAATCATACTGTATGTTGCACTTGGTATCTACCTCTGCAGTTCCATCTAGTACAGTCTCTCAGGAAGTTTTGACGGTGTTGGCAGGAGACGGATTAGTAGTGCATTCCATGGCTGTCTCCCACTTGTATAGTAATGGGATGCTTACCAAATCACAATTTGAATTTCAAACTGGCCTCTATAGTAAGACGATTATTTGTAGATTTATTGAGCATGCAACAAGATCTTTACATGGTAATCTTACAAGATTTATTGATTGAGTCAATTATAATAATCTACAGAGAAGTAAAGTTTTTACGGAATACCTGGTTCAGCACATGCTTGGTTAACGTATAAAATTACCCTCTACTATTTGAGTAACACTTAGAGGAACACCACGTCACCTGCGATGGAAAGAAATTGCTTTGGGAATCTCACAGGGCTCGATCACAGGTCCATCACTGTTATTGCTTTATGTTAACAAAATAGGATTTTATTTGATTCAGGAGACAGAATTAGTCATATTTGCAGACGATCGGAGCAATTATGTGAAGCCGACCAGAGGGTAATATTCTGCGATATCTCCACGCTTTGGCGAAAGGTATTCGTTCACAAAAGGAAACAACTCAAATTGTGTGTGGGGTTACCGTACATGAAACTTGCAGGTCTCTCTTTAACCAGCTGGCAATATTAAACACAGCCTCGCAGTGCATTTATTCATTTATCGAATTTATTAGCAACAATCGGTCTGTGTTTTTGAGAGCGATAGAGATATTGATCATTACAACACTACAACAGTAAATGATCTTCATTATCCTCAATTCCTTGTACAGAAGGAAATTGAAATTGCAGGTAAAATGTAGATTGAAATGTTTCTCCTTAACGACTCCGTCTGTACCACAGACGAATGCTTGAACAGAAACAATTAGTCGTTTATGCAGAAAAAACCGTAAATGGCTATCATGTAGTCATACAATTATTTGTTAAATATATTTGTGTATATTCACTTGACATGTTCTATACCATAACGTTTATTGCAAATATGAGCTATGAAACAAATAACTAACTAGCTCTTTTCGATGTAAATCTTTCACCGCCTTTGGGGTCACCACTGTTTCAGCCTCTTTCCTAACTTCGAGAGTAACACTTTCACTTGCCGTTGCCCCAGGGGTCAGCCATTGAGGTGCTGGATGGCGAATCGAGGTGACGAAGCTGGATAGCGACCTAGATCTTCTGGAGTGATTGGGTCACTCATTTTGCCGCCATCCTGAACAGCCAGAACAAGTGACAGCCGTTTCGCCACCAACTGTGGATGTATTGTACAGGTCTGGGATTAGTTGACAGCTACAGTGGGTGGAAGAGTCGTCTCTTTGGAGCCCAGGATGGCGTTCAGTTCTCCACTCTGAGCGTTATTACAGCAAGGCGGTGGGTATGAACTGGGTGGATGTCTACAGCTAAATCAACAGGGTCAGAGTGTTATACGTTTCTTCATCAGTTTACAGAATTTTGCTCTCGCAGACATCGGCAAGGGTCAGACATGGGTTCTGGCGTGCGTGATGGGTGCTGAATTAGGCATGAAGTCGTCGCTGCCATAGCCAGTTCGTGGCGTACGCAGGTCGTAGCGATGTGATATCCCATCGTCAGCGCTACAGGGGCGAGGAAATTCAGTCAGGGATCTGACCACGGTGGTAGGCAGCTATGACGTTCCTGTGGTACACTGGTCAGTGCAGGACACGCCAGAGTGCGGTGTCCAGTCGAGCACGCCAGCGTAGGTGGCAGTGACAGCTGCTGGCAGCAGTGGAGTACGCATAAACAGAGCGAACCGGCAACATTAGAGCATGTCCGCAGAAGGCAGTTCAGCGGATTCATTCGAGAACCACAGTGAAAGAACCGCTCACCCCTACTTCATCTCTCTGTTTCGCTGGGGAGGCCGTAGTTGGCAGTATGAGGAGCGTGGAGCGTAACTGGCCACGATATTCCACCCGAGTTTTGCGATGATTAAGGCAGTCCGTCCTTGAACTGACTTAGTGAGCCGCCGCTTAGAAATTCTTCCTACCTGTTATGTGGAGATGACGTAGTTTCATGTCACATTGCAGAGCAGTAGCAGCGTCGACAGAGACTGCGGAAAGAAGTTTTTTGTGCAAATAAATTTTTCATGGAATACCGTTATGGTGCGATTATTTAAGAAACATCGTAAAAGGAACTTGTTCGCGCTGATTATAAGCTAACTATTACTGTCACGAGAGCATGGTCTACTGCATCCTACATATAACTGCCTACTATTGCGCCCAATCTTTGAGTATACAATTTGTGTGTTTCCTATAAGATCGTACATCTTCGGCCATGCCAAAGTTATTCAACTATTTACAAAGATCAACGTTTCCTGGCATTGTAGTATTACTGGAAGATAGTTTACCAGTAGACTCCTAATCTCTGAGTACCAAAAGCCAACTTTCACGAGAAAATATTTATTAATAACAATTACCCGATTCGCGTCAGAATAAATTTACTGTCCCTACGTCCCTTCGTTTATGCTTTCTGACGCCACGAGCGATTTCTGCATCGGCACATCCACTGGCTCTCAAACCGCCAGATGCCAGATGGACAACTGCCTCTGCAAGTGAGGATGGGAACCTGCCGCTCGCTCCTTTCTCCGTAAGCGCTGGAACGCCGATAGATTCACTTGCCGTATGTGAACTAGCAAAACTGTAAATCAGTAAAATACGCTCTTATCTGCAAATAAGGGGTACCTCACAACAGTCCCTAAGTACACCACCTCCAGGTGGTGAAAATCAGCTGGCTAATGTCCTTCCTCCTAGAAGGCACCAGTTCGACTGCCTGTGGGATCCAGACTTAGTCACAGCTGGCAGTCCCAGAGATTAGAGAAGGCAGCGTCTAATCAATGGCAGCTACATAACTCATTCCAGAAATGTAACGCTTCCTCTTGTAGCTAGTTCCAGGCGATCACTGGTAGTACTTGGTTAAATTGTGCAGTGTTTATGCGGCCCTGTCTCGTTGCTGTTTTTGAAACGAAGTTCTCAAAACCTTAAACTGGGAAAACAAAGAAAACAAAAAAAAAAAGAAATACTTCAACTACCCCATGGTTTCGCTGGTTGCATTGTGCTACAGTACTTGGACAAGGTACAGTAAAATTTCTTGAACGAAGGAGGAAACGTGATAGAGCAAGCATGACACCAGATCTGAGAATCAGGTTTAAAACGATTTAAATACAGAATTACCAATGCACTCAAAAAGAAAATAGTAGAACTCAACAATGAAACCATTGACTGACAACATGAGGATTCATATTTTGGAGAACAGAAGGCAAAGAACGGATAGACTGGAAAATAAGTTTACAGAAAAGTGAGAATGGGAAGGAGTTCTCTTGCTTAAATGAATAGTATTTTCAAAATTAAGCTTCTGATGAAACTGAAAAGGAAAGCTTACAATCACTGTCGCTTACCACTTTTGAGTTGCTGCAATGTAGACTTTTGTTGTCATAGCCACTGCAAAGTAGAGAGACGTCCAACGAGCTATGGCGGTAATTACTAGAAGTTGCAGGAATTAAAACCTATAGACTATCTGATGGAAAGTATTGGGACACCCTTATGCGATGCAGGATTGCTAACTAACCCCCAAGTACAAAAGGTGGTAGATTTGTTTTGTTTTGTCAACAGAAAAGCAGAAAAGCACGTGTCATGTAGCACTAAATATCCTGTCGATGGTGTAAGGAAAAAAAGTTATAGCATTGGTGATTAAAGTTATACACTCCTTTATAGCTAAATCATCCCCAGTATGAAGATTTATGGATGATATGGACAGTGAGTACACAAATCTTCTACTCCATAACACGGTACATGTGTTACCAAGGGGAAAGTTTTTGAAACGTTTCGCTTTCTTATTAACAGAAATCAAGGCACATTTCCTTGAGAAGGATATTCACTATCCAACTGCAAAACGAACGATCAGTGGATCCTAAAATTTTATTTTGTGGAACACGTGATTTCATTCAAAACAAAGTTAGTACTTTTTATTCCAGATTTTTAAAGAAAAGTTTAGTTCATTTTCCAATTATGTTGAAACGTCACTAAGAAAATAATTCGAGTATTGACATTTGGTATTTAAAACAAAGCTTCCAAATACAAGGGAAGCTTTTCTCAAAAATCTCAGGAAATCAGGAACAGTAAAGCAACGTTAACAATTATTAAAATTCCTTTTAATGGTGTCGAAACAGGATTAATTTCTTCTCCATTTAATATTGATTTTGGCAACTTTGAAATGCAATAGCTGGATTTAAAAAACAAAGAATAATAGAGCTCGAAATTTGAACATCTTTGCTCTCTTATATAGATGCAAGGCTATTGTTCACAATAGCGTTTGATAGTCAGTGTCATTCTTTTATTTTATGGACACCTTAAAATTTAATTTTAGAAATAAATTGTGTCCTTAAATATGATGGTAGGTTTTATTCAGTGTGTCTATAACTTAACTAAGATCCAAAACTTAAAATAACGTTTAAGTTAATTTTAGGGATTGTTATGGAGTAAAAAAAGATGTAGTGTCGAGTAATGACTGCGTTATGCGCAGATGGTTTGGGCATATAGTGAGGATGAACGAAAGCAAATAGATGAAACAAGTAGACGATACAAGTGTGATTGAGAGAATTGAAAGAGCCTGAACTCATCAAGCGCACTTCTACATCTACATCTACATTTATACTCCGCCAAGCCACCCAACGGTGTGTGGCGGAGGGCACTTTACGTGCCACTGTCACTACCTCCATTTCCGGTTCCAGTCGCGTATGGTTCGCGGGAAGAACGACTGCCGGAAAGCCTCCGTGCGCGCTCGAATCTCTCTAATTTTACTTTCGTGATCTCCTCGGGAGGTATAAGTAGGGGGAAGCAATATATTCGATACCTCATCCAGAAACGAACCCTCTCGAAACCTGGCGAGAAAGCTACACCGCGATGCAGAACGCCTCTCTTGCAGAGTCTGCCACTTGAGTTTGCTAACCATTTCCGTAACACTATCATGCTTACCAAATAACCCTGTGACGAAACGCGCCGCTCTTCTTTGGATCTTCTCTATTTCCTCCGTCAACCCGACCTGGTACGGATCCCACACTGATGAGCAATACTCAAGTATAGGTCGAACGAGTGTTTTGACTTCCGTCAGACAGAGGACGTTTTCAGCAAAGCCCAGCTTAAGAGTTTCCTAATTAATACCAATGTTTCTACTTATATAGATTACTTTTAAAAAATTTGGCTCTGTTGACTAATGAATTTGCCGACCACTGAACTGCGGTAAAGGATTCGTGTAAATGAGATCGACTGGTAAGTAATTCTAAAAGTTTCTTAGTTTTTGATTGAGAGTTAGTAATAAGTGCTTCACTACTTTAATGATACGAATTTAGTTATTGTGAACTATTGGTCTGATATTCCATGGCCGAATGCAGCGACCTTGATTAAAAGTTAACTGCAGTAAAGTCAGCGTTTAATCCTCTTCAAAGCAGGGTTCTGGTGCATCGATCTCGATCAAAGTTAAATGAGGGAGATGAGCGCAGTTAAATCTGACTGTGACTCATTCCCGGTTGTCTCGAGACGACCAGGGTCTTGTAAGCGTACGATATTAAGATGGTGGCGCATTTCGATGTACTGACACAGACTCAAGGTATCACACAACGTACTCTATATGAAAGGTGAACTCAGAAACTTTATTATTTTATGAATTGAACTTAGCAGGAGTAGAATTAAATTGTATTTCCATATGTGACCACACTGACTGGTTTTCTCTAAAAAGTGAACCACATGAAAATCGGAATTTTGCAATTTTTTATATTTATCGTGCGGTATGTGAAGTTCAAAGCTCAAATGTACTCTCCCAAAGCAGTTTGACGCAACTTTCGAAAATTCTAGAGTGAAATAAGGCAAATAAGGCATATTTATATTGACAAACATTCTGTCTCTTTGATAGTATGATTGCTCGCTGTCTGGGGGACCCGCGTTCCATTTTAGGCGGTTTCAAATTTTTAAGCAAAGGTGCATATTCTATGAGCATTTACGTAAAGTGTAAAGTACAAAGAGGTAGAAAAATTTAGTTCGTAGTTTTCAAGTTTTTTAATTATGCAATCTTAATTATCAATCTTTTTTAAAAAATCGGAATTAAAAATTTTTGTTTGCATAGTGGAATTTTGTGTACAGTGTATAGTTGCACATAAGAAGGTTTGAATTTTTATAAAATAGACAATTAGACATGTTAATCAGCATATATTTGATGAATTGTAAATTTAAATAAAATAGGTGGTGGAATTGTACGAATAAATAATGACCAAAACGAGACATTGTACCTTTCTTTTTTTTATATTGCAGCCGTCATCTTTTTTACTTTCAACAACTGATGCGCTTGCACCGACCAATTCGAGAAGTATACCGTCAAGTATTTCCAAAAAATGTGGTGTTCTTCTTTTGTTTTGCATTTTGCCAAACATAGACGAACGAAATGATAGCTTAGTACGAACACAGTTCAGCTTGTTGACGAAAGTGAGAGCATGTGACATCGACATGATTCACCAGCAATTGTTTAGAAAACTTATGTGTATAGGCGGCCGTGTGAAAATTTATACCTTTATCAATATCTTTGCATCTCCATCGCGCCTTTATTGCAACATACGCAGTTACGCACGCTCAAATGCACAGTTGACTGACAACTTTGCTGACGGGCAATTAACGCTGGTGCACCACAGGGACATTTTAAACGCGATTTGCTCTTAAGTGTGATCACAATACCTTGGGTGTCTTCGTTTTTGTTCGAGGTTGGTGTATTCGGCCACCAGGAGGGAAATTTAATATTCTAAAAAAGAATATATTTCGTTTATTTTCCAGTCGCAATTGGTTATTTTTATAATGTGATAGATTCGATCTTGTTGTACCATTTTCATATCTCTATAGTTAAGTCAGTAATCTGTCGTCTCTGTATCGGAGTCAGACATCAGGATTCTGTATCAGTTCCCAAACAGACAGGACGAATTGCTGACGCGTCTGTATACATTTGGAGATAGACCAGGGAGATGGAACAAGTCACAGTATTAAAATACGAAACTGAGAATGGAAAATAAGCGATGTATAAAAAATTTTCCAATATCAGCACAGTTACTGAATTTCCTATCGACGAACATGTCGGCTACAGCGAATTTAACTGTCAGTTCACCAGTGTATAAGTAATACGAAAAAATCGTCTCTTGCTAGTGACAACTTCAGCGATAAAAATAATCAACAACTCACGGTAGAAATCTTATTAGATGGCAGTGTGCCTTGACCAATCACTCTCTTTAGTTGTCAGGTGCTGCCACCTAGCTGTGAGGTATGTACACGTAGTTGGTAAGATATGATGAACACGTCTAATCTGCTAGCAGAAACCGTCTTGCGAGTGGTTCCCTCTATTAGTTCGCTGCTGTATTAATAAAAACAAGACGTACCGTGTGACATGCAGGCGTTGTACGATACTTTAACTGTTTGTCTCTCTAAAACAAGTCTGTTCGCAATCAATGTGTACATTGAACACCACGGCATTTTCCTTAAAATGTACGAATCAATAGGACGCGGTTCTACATGCAGTGTAATGTGTCCTTGTTTAGTAAAGCAGCTTTTAGCAGGTGTAATCTTTAAAATTAAGCAGAATTGATGAAACACGACATCTCCTCTGTTCGATTTTCTCTTGTTTCTACGAAGAGCTTCGAAAAGAATGTTATGGTTTAGACTTCTGTGCCCTGCACGTCTACCTTTAATGATTTTTTCCTTGTTCATTAAAGTACTTCGTCAAATTTGAAATTTACACAAACAACATTCACTATTTTCACTGCTTAAAGGTTTCGACATATTTGGTTTTGTCATTCACTTGCGGCTGATCTCTGTATCGCATTTATTTCTGTTGTAGATTCTCGTGATTTGAATTTATTCAGATTGTTAATTCCATAATTCTGAAAACAGACTTTTCTCCTGCATGTTCAGGAAGTCTCTCAAATAATTTGTTCGTCTTAGACTTTTCCGTTACATAAGTCATAATCTGTACTGCCTGGTACAGCATTTGGTCTTTATGTCTCGCTCGCTTCATGGTTTGAGAGACACACATTCAATTAAGTGTTGGCTTGTCTGGTGTACAGTACCGCTTGCCTATCGGATTCGAAAGTGATGGCCAGCCTTAAATGAACAAACGTTGAGTGTTACTACATTGCACAGTATGAACGGCCACTTGCTTTAGATGTTCAGATATGTAAAATTGTGCGTTTCACAAAATGCTGAAATATGATGTTCTATAACTACAACATCAATGAGTCACAACCGAAATCGGTCAAATCTTGTATGTATCTTACTCTAATAATTTTAGGCAAATAAAGTAGAGTGATCGTACAGTGATAGACAGGTTAATTTTGGTTCATTGCTGGGATACTACGGACATTAAATCCATCTAAATAGTATAGCTACCTGCTACCTAGCGCATTCGGACCAACTTGTACTCTCATGACATCTGATGCACATGCCATTTAGACCAAATGATGTCAAGATTGGGTTACAGAGATGTAGAGGAAATGTTATAACAATGACAGTGGAATTCAAAATGGCGGTGGCAGGAAACTCAAAAATACAAGTTGTTGGGACTAGCCTAGTTGTGCTAGAAGGAAATTAAAAAATAATCCTAGATCGCAGAACATAGGCTACATATGCAAGCAACCATTATGGTGCTATGTTCAAAAGAATCCAAACAATCTGAATGCCGTAAATTAACATCGCATTCAAAAGAATCCGAACTACCGAAATTGCATAAATCTGCACTATGTTCAAAAATATCCGAATGACCTGAATGGCATACGTTCAAATGATACGAACTGCTTAAACTGGCGGCGTGATCAGAAGTATCTGAACAATTTCAATCACATAAACTGGCATAATACTCAAAAGTATCCAAATGACATGAATTATTTATGAAAAGTAGATAAAGGTATGACAATACTGATGTAACATACAGTGTCTCCATATGTATAACATTTATCAAATATACAACGGGCACACAAAAAGTTTCCTCTTGTAGCGTTTACATAATGCTGCGTGACCACGCGGGTATATAAGCACCGACATGTAGACAAGGGATTAGTAAGACATTCATGTCTTTCCGAGGTGCACGCACTAAATTTTGAAACATTATTACCAAAGACATCCAAACAGCACCAGCGTGTTGTTATTCTTTTCTTGGCTGCCAAAGAATAAACAGCGGTAAACAGCCTTCGAAGAGTGAAGAAGGTGTATATAGCAGCATGACCGTCGTATACCATAGTCGTGGAATGGTGTGCCGAGATATGTGTTGCCTTCATCATAACGCGTGCCCACAAATATCGTAAGGCAGATGTTACACCAACTCAAATAGGAGACACTGAAGATACTCACTCCGATCCTAATCTCTTCCCATGCGATTATCATCCATTCGGTCCCTTAACGTTTTCAGACCTGAATGCTTTCTGCACAAAGAAAATTTTTTCTTTTTGCTGTAATGAACTTTGGTGACAATTTTAGAGGCAATATTGGTAATTTTCAAGAATGATTGCCTATCGAAGTGGCGGGGTCCAAACGATACATATCGAACGTGCGATCGTAAATCGATCATGCGACTATGGTGGCAGGCGTTATGAGTATGTTTATGGTGGTTGCTACAGCAGCGACAAAAGAAGAGCGTTACAAAAATATTTGTAATTGCAAAGGAGACGAAGTTTTACATACTTCGCACCGCCACAGTCTACACAGTCCCTTCTTTCCTCGTCCAGTAGTACTCCATATTTGCGCCAAAAAGTCGAACAATTTTCTATGCTGGATGAACATGGAATTAGATTTTTCCATGTGAGAGAATCCGCCGAAGAAACGTCAAGAGCACCAAAAATTCCACTCACCAACCACATAAATCGTCTGGGATTCACCAATAATTCACAAATAATTCGCGGAGGCGTGTAATTTAGAGCAGCTAAGGTAACGACGGGACACAGATAAAAATGACGATCACAAATAACTGATCACAACGCCCGCCACCAGAGTAGTATGAACGACTAAGATCGTACGTTCGATATGTATCGTTTGGACCCCACGATTTCGATAGGCAATCATTCTTGGAAATTACCGCAATATTTATTCAAAAATATATACCCGTTTTCAAAATATACGTTTTCACAAATCACGTCTTATATGAAGTAAAATAACTAATTACAAAATATTCACTGTTGTAATAAATAAACTGATCACTCACTAATTATCATGCAAAATAACAACAATAGTCAATTATTCAGTGTAATATGACTAACTAACCACTTCCATTTATCCTGGTACTCACAAGCACCTGCGCACTGCTACATTGACTTGCTGATATTTTTATAGTGATGGCCAACAGTTGGCAGCAGTTCTGCATGATGGAAGATCGAAAATTTATAAATGCATACATGAAGTTTCCCCTGGAGAAAAATATTTCTGTTGAAAACCCGATACAATAATAGTTTATGTATCCAATGGGTCTTAAAGGGTAAAACAGATCTTGAAGGAACGAAGATTCCTGACGGGCGAAGATGTGCAGCAGGCATTTACTTATTTCCTCACGCAACAGGACATATTGTTTTACCAAACGGGTATCTTCAATCTGCTGCGTCGATGGGGTAATTCCCTCAGTGATCATTGTGAATTTGCCTGAGCCTGACTGGCATGCCGATTTTGGACTGTACGGCCTTTGAACGGAAACTTTTTGGTTGTCCTTTATGTGTAAACACACACACAGAATGGATATGCACACATATAAAACGTCTACCAAAAACTCGTAATGGAAGAAACGTACAGCATTTCCTTGTCTAAAATGTCTCTATCATTTATCAAAAATACGTAAGCACAGATGCAATAGTTATGTCAAATGTCACAATGTTATTTTTAGGTCTAAAATGTCTATCAGAAATACGTGTCGCTGCAACTTACAGTAATTCCAAATCTAAAATGTCTGTCAAAGCACATGTGACACTACTGATCTATCTTATAGGTTAAGCTGCACTGCACGACGATCAAACATCAATTTTTACATCACACACGGTGCAACGCACAATGGGGTCCAAATTTAAATGTTTCTCCGTGTATACTATTTCCATTATTGTTCCACAAAACACATGTTAGATAAAATAATGTATCGGCTACTAAAGGAGCGCAATTATTGTGCAGTTGGTATGTTAAAAGACACCTGACGCCTAACACAAGACCGTAGATTCTAGAATTAAGTGCCACAAAGCTATTTCCATGTCTAAATTTTCTGTATTGCTATTCTATAACACTAAAAAATCAAATTGATTAAAATAAGATAAAATAAGATGCTAAGCAGGCAGCTGAGATTTCAGCACATGTCTGAATGACGCTACGCACAAAAAAAAAAAGAAGACTCCAATCTTCTGAGGAAGACAGTAAGATTTACTATCAGAACTCTTGTGCTAAGGGTATCTAAAACAGGTTAAAGAATGTGTACTTCATAATCATCTATCAGTAATTGTAGCATGTTTATCCACTGAAGTCATATTTTCTGGCACTTGAGAATGACAAATCATATCAAAATGTTGCCTTTTGTCAAGAAATTTAATGCATTGTATCACTTAAACTGCATAGTTTAGCAATACCGAAGTGTAACATCAAAATGCACCTCTACCTTCCAGACATTAAGATTTGCTGAAATCTTACCTACTGGCTCAGGTTACGGCTTCCTATCAGGCTCCACCATCTGCCAGTGGGTTTCTGTGTAGGGAGCTTCACGTGTTTTCGGTGATATCTCCGGTGCTATTTTCCTTCAATGCTACATTCAGTGGCCAATCAGGAGCCGTGTTTGAAATCTGATGTCACAGCCTACAAGAAGGGAACTCAGTGAGACTGCTGCTTAACCCACGAAACAAAGTCGAATATCAGATGCCTACTGGCCAACGTTCAGTCATTCAAAAATGGTTCAAATGGATCTGAGCACTTTGGGACTTAAAATCTGACGTCATCAGTCCCCTAGAACTTAGAACTACTCAAACCTAAGTAACCTAAGTACATCACAAACATCCATGCCCGAGGCAGGATTCGACCTTGGGAACGTAGCAGTCGCGCGGTTCCAGACTGAAGCGCCTAGAAAAACTCGTCAACCTCGGCCGGCGCAGTCATTCAGACACGATTTTGAAGAAACTGTTTGGTAAAAGAGTTTGATTCTTTTGGATCTTACAGATTCATTCGTAGGCTTCATGATGAACTGCCTATCATTGTGTTTACAGTCTCAGTTAAAAAGGTATTTTTAGATTAAGAAAACTACAGAAAGAAACTGAAATAGTTTGCAATGAAAAATATGGGTTGCCATGAATTTGAGTTTTGTGTGTGTTAGCTCATACATTGCTAATTACAAATTGTAGCTAACATGTTGAATTCATCTTTAACTTTGTGAGGAGATTGCTATCACCAATCTCGAAAAAATGGTTTGTTTGTAACGCACTCAGTTGCGATTGCGTGTGCCAACGATAAAACCAGAATAAAATACCTATAGGATCCCTCAAGCCTCATAATCGGTTTGAGATACCAAAACGTGATTTTAGAAAATGCTAGCACACAAAGAGGGAAAATATGAGGTTATTTATAAGTGTCATTGATAGCTGGTGAAACGAGAATTGTTGTGGGTTTTGCACCACATGAGTGAAATAATCACACATTCATTTTTATACCAAGTGTTCAGGCGTAAAGTCAAGCGCCGGTTCTACAGCAGCGAGTTCAAAAATAGCATCAAGAGTAGTCATGTAGCCTCTACTATGTAGCATTGTCTATACTGAAGAGATTTCTTATTTTGTCTGCCGTTCTTTGCTTGCGACACATCTGTATGTCTCAAAGTTAAGTATTGTCATTGATTAATTTCTGTAATAAAATTCATTAATACAATTTGCTTGAATTTTTGTCTAGCGATCCGAGAAATCATGTTTCCTAGACATCCCATATCTGACGAGTAGGCAGGATACAACACCAAGAGTAGCCTTTTTGATAAACTATTGATCTACATTACCCTCAGTTCCTAGTTTACTAACATACTGTTTCAGGAGTTTGAACTGCATTTGAATGCTACTGAGACGAATCTTTATAATCTCCCATGTGGTATGGCCAAAGGGGCACATTTTAACATGGCAACAAGAGAAGATAAGTAATACTCAAAACTCATCACGACATTTCTGTGAAGGTAAAGAAAAGGAGTAAGAAGTCTGAGGATAATAAGTTGCTACTTCTGTCGAGAAGATAAGTAATACTCAAAACTCATCACGACATTTCTGTGAAGGTAAAGAAAAGGAGTAAGAAGTCTGAGGATAATAAGTTGCTACTTCTGTCGAGAAGATAAGTAATACTCAAAACTCATCACGACATTTCTGTGAAGGTAAAGAAAAGGAGTAAGAAGTCTGAGGATAATAAGTTGCTACTTCTGTCGTGAAGATAAGTAATACTCAAAACTCATCACGACATTTCTGTGAAGGTAAAGAAAAGGAGCAAGAAGTCTGAGGATAATAAGTTGCTACTTCTGTCGAGAAGTAGCAACTGCTAAAATCACGTTTTGGTATCTCAAACCGATTATGAGACTTGAGGGATCCTATAGGTATTTTATTCTGGTTTTATGGCTGGCACACGCAATCGCAACTGAGTGTTGCAATCGTATACTCATGCATATTTTTAATAATGAATAGCTGCCACCGAAACTAGCACAGGATTTTATTTCTATGTGTCAGTTATCTGGGAAATGTGAAAATAATTCGCGGATCAACAGTACACAATATTTTAGTTCTTATTATCCACAGACTTCTTACTTCTTTTCTTTAGTTTCTGAGTGCTGCCATCAATGAGGAGTTTAGATTATTGCCTGTCTTGTTGCCATGTTAAAATGTGCCTCTTTCGCCATACCACAGGAGTGAATACAAAGCTCCATCTCAGGCCCTTAAATGACGCTTAAAAATTCGATCACTGAAAATAATCTGTTGATACTTGATCATCGGGGTGGATAAGAAAGTTTTACATATTAATTATACGGAAAAATATTTCCCTCTTTGGGTCGTATTATTTGCCGAAATCTCGTTTTGATTTCTCAAATCGTTTGTGAGATACGAGGGATCTTATGAATATTTCATTCTTCCTTTATCACTGCCACCCACAACCAGAGCTGAGTGTGTCGTATGCAGTCCATCTTCTCGAGATCGGAAGTAGAGATCTACTCGCTAGTTTAGAGGATAATTCAACAAGTTAAAATACAACTCACGCACAACAATATATGACCTAACATGCACCAAATGCAAATTCATATCAACGCCTATTTTTCATTGCAAACTATTTAGATTTCCTGCCACAGTTTACTTAATCTAAAAATATCACAATAACAGTGCCATTAACGAAATTGTAGGCAGTTCATCACGAACCTGACCAATGAAGCTACAAGATGAGTGAGAATGAAATTGTTTGCCTAATACTTTCTTTGAAATCACTGAGAAAGATTACAATTCAGCCTGCTTGTGCATCTTGCTCTTCACGCAATGTATCAAGCCTGTTAGCTTCAGCACCGAATATTACACCGTGTGACACACTGAGCATGCAAGCTAGCCGTCTTCCCTCCTTGGAAGGTAACAGTGAAGAGCACCATCTTGCAGACTTGTGGCGAAGCTTACTTCAGGTGAGATGGGCTTTAGCTTCGTAAATACTGCTCAGTCGGAGATAATGATGGACAAGTTTTCATAGAGGCCCATGACTGTGAAGGAATATTCAATTTTTTCATCAAAATAAATTTTCTGTATTATTTATCAAAATATATACAGATTTTTTTCTATATCACAAAACACCTAGGAGACTACTGTTGCAGTTTACTTCTTCTATAAAAGTAAAAAATACACATGACTCACATATTGGCACTACTGATCCAGCTTACATGTTAAAATGCTTGATAATGAGCAAACTTCGATCACTGTACCACAATTTAAAGAAATCAAAAGTTGCCTTTACCATCTATCAAAATGTGTAGATACTTCTCATATAACAGTAAAAAATACACATGGCACCACAGTTTGAATTTACTCATAAAATGCACTTGTCAACAGAAATAGTTTGATATTTGTACCACACTTTAGGTAAAAACTAGCCCCAACAAAACAGTAAAGGATTGCCCCGCATCTCGATAGTTATAGATAAGCATCAAACAAAATTGTAACATATTGCCCTATTTGTTGTCATTTAGCATTTTATTTTTGGAAGTTAGATACTGCGACACCAAAGAAAAACAACGATAATATAAAAATTGATACTATTCAGGTGATTGGGGATAAGCTGACATGGTGAGTACCATTACACCATTCATTGTGACTACCAATACTCCCAACGCATGGTGGATGCTAAAACGCTCCTACTGGCCTACTCCCATCGCCTGGGGAGCGTTTCTTACTGGCCATTTGCCTGGATGATAGTGTGTCGAGACACAACGGTAGTCTTGGAATAATAAGAAACATGATCCACCCGATCAGCCAACGTGTTACAATTGAACCACGGCCCTTTTTAGATGATCCAATATCCACTAAAATTCCAAATGACGAAGTTGTGTCAACATGGAAACACATAGATGAGGTCCTCTGCAGAACCGTATGTTCAACAACGTGTGCTGAACTTTGTGCTCTGAAGCACTTGTGGCTGCACCGGCATTGTAATCTGCCATCAGATTTGCCAGAATCGGTGGTTACTCTAATTTAAAGTGTGGACAAGCATGCACGTTTTGTGATGAGTCTTGGCCATCTGCATTTACATACCTGTTTTGCAAGCTACTGCACACTGCGAGGTAGGTGGCATCATTTACCACTACTAGTCATTTTGTTTCCTATTCCACTCTCAAAAAGAGCTAGGGAAAAATGACTGCCTATAAGTCTACACACCAGTCCTAATTTGTCTCATCGTATCTTCATGGTCCATATGCGGATTATATTGGCGGCAATAGAATCGATATGCAAATGATGGTTCTCTACATTTTCGCAATAGTCTCTCACGAAGAGAGAGTTCAGGGATTCCCACTTTTCACAAATTTCCGTGATATTTGCATGCTGATCCAACACCTTGTCACCTACTCGTTTTTTCTCGCCACGGCAGCACGTGAACAGCCGACCAGCTTCGGCATTTCCGAGATGCTTGTTCCCAAGCACGGTGCCGTAATATTCTGCCTTTGTTGAAAGTTGCTTATGTCAGAGAATTTCCCTATCACTTGGCTCTTATGCCGCTAGAATGATTCCCCTCTCGTCTCTTTTCGGCTTATTTGCTTTCCTGACGACGTCACGTTGCTGTAACACTTCCAAGCGGCATTCATTTTCACGCTAGGCAGGGAACATAATTGTTTTGCTCATCATTGCATCTCGATGGTTTAGTACAGCTTGCAATACAACTTATGTAAGATGATTTTGTTAGATGGAGACCAACTGCAGGAAACAATCCCTCAGAGGGTAATATGCAAAAAAGGTCGTATGGACACAAGGATGGAAATGCATTTCCAGCAAGGTGCGTCCTCTTGAGCGTAAAGATAAAATATATTTGGCAGTATAGGTTTCAATGATTGAACGAAGACATGCGTTCACGCCACGCCATTGGGAATGTTCTGTCTGTATAAGTGTTTTAACTCTACAGTAAGGAGCTCAGGGAGCTGGAACATCATCATGCAGCAGCCGCTCTAAACTTCGTATCACAAGGGGCACGTCTTCCAGCAGGGAAGACACGGTAGTCATTTGTAGGAAATGAAGGTATGTCTCGTCTGTGAACAGTTGTGGAAGGATGACTGGTCCCACAAGATTGTTGCGAATAATCTCCACCTACGCATTGAGATTAAACTAGTGCTGATGGTTCACTGTCACCATACCATAGAGATTACCCATAGTTCATAGGTGAGTCTGTGAAGTTTGATGACACCACGCTCGTAGAGGTAGCCTCATCTGCGACTAGGATATATGATACACATCCCAACGCCGTGGTGGCCCGTTCGAAGAAACGGCGCCAAACTGTCGTGCAGAGTGCAGTCCGCATGTAATAAGGTCTGCACGCATCCTACGTGACATGGATCGTGACAATTGTGGAGAATGTTGTCTGGCTTACCTCACGTTGGCGGAAATTCCACGTGGTGCTGATACTGAGGTCATACTCTCAAAGATATTTTATCTCCACCTTCAAGTGGGTGGACCTTCCTTGGAACGCATTTCCACCCATATGTTCACGAGACGCTTTCTGATCCTTATCCTCTTGGGGATTGTTCCCTGCAATTCCTCGCCATTTAGCAAACTCACCCCGTAGACCTATAAATACGGATTATACGTCGTCCATGTACAGTTCGCGTTATTAATAATATTGAAGAAACAAATGTCTCCCAATGAGATGAGTATCATGGTATCCGAACTGCAAGGTCAGAAATATTATTAGATTCTATAACACTGTTTAACGCAGATATGTGCTAACATATTAACAGGAATTGTCACGATTCCTGACAGACTGTGTGATAGGAAAACGGTGGACACAAATTCTAAATAATCGATGGAATGTGCTCAACTTTACAACAGATTCCGGTCTAAAATAATGTTCACTTTTACGTGCGTGCAAGTTGTATTACTTACCTACAGTGCATGTGCGTCCATTGCCTAGCATACGAATGATAACACTTGGAATAGTACTCGTTTAGATTCACGCAGTAACAATGGGCGATGACTGGCTGTTTTTACTGTGTATTGTAGTGGGACGCGAAATTGAAGCGTCACCCATCCACCAGTGTCAGCCCAGTTTGCAGGTGAATATAAGTTTAATTTAGTGTTTTGTTTATGTATTTTGTAATATTTGTAATGTTTGTGAATTATCTAAAGTTTTGCATTTATTTTCATGTTTCATGTACGGAGAGGGCGGCGCAACGAACGGAGACAGCATCTTCACTGCCGGGACCAGAGAGAAAATTGCTGGCCACTATACGTCGCGGGTCGACAGCCAAAGAGCAACAGATGATCCTGAAACCGATTGTTGCGTCGTGCTTCTAAAAACTGAAAAAATAAGAATTTGTAATGTTTCTACAACAATGACGTCATAGAAACTTTAATCATGTTGTAAATGTTCAGTCCTATCTTGCCAAGGCTCATGTTCACGTCTATATGTAGTATATATGAAGATAATAAACTAGTGTATACTACAAAAGTTTAAATGCGTGTTCCGAGAATTTATTTGTGAAGAATTATATTAAGGAAGAAGTATTACTGATTTATTTGACAAGATTATTAATTTTTGACAATGTTCATCGCGAGTTTGAGTTTTAAAAGTTTATTCAATGTGGTTTTAACATTTATTAAAGCAGATAACTTGCATTAATACAATTTCTGAGAAGAAACAGACGACATCCAAATTGAAAAAAGTTTGCGCAAACCAATTGGACTGAGTGACGTAATTCTGCGCATACGACTCAAATGATGATGTTTTAATTACAGTTTCGTTCAAGAACCATTCAGAGAAAACTTTAAAACGAATTAAAATAATTTTGAAGTGTTTTGTAACTGACGTAGGTGACGAAGTCTGCACATGGTCATACGTCAAAAGAAAATCATTTATACAAAACTTACGTCGTTACACTACGGTATCCCAACCACTTAGGTTATAGGAATTCTGCTGTTCATCAGCGTCCATGAGCTACCCAGTAGCGTTTCTGTCATCTAGAACAGCATTCGGTATCTCTGTCCAACACAGTTTCTACACTCTCTCTGGATGGTTGCAATGGAATATCTTTGACTAACCTTTCATGAGAAATTTCCAACATTTTCTCAAACAAGATAAGCCTAGTTCTTAAGTATACTCCCTATTATAAAGTAGTAAATTTGTCTACACATCCTGCTGTTTCATACGAAACTGAGAATAATGTTAAGAGCAGTAATACGTCCTGTACAGCTATTACATGAAAATGTACACAGGTACTGTGTTGTCATCTAGTAGCATCGGGTGTACTGCCGATGTACCGTGGGTTTCCAACTCGATTTTTCGACGTCATAACTCGGGGTCTTCATCAGGTGTTTCCTGTGACTGGTTGACAAGATCACTGGATGCTTTATTTATGCCTGGGAGATGTCTGGTGTTCACTACGCCGTCCGCGCCCGTTGCGGCCGTTCTGCCCCGTTGAGGTCGCCCCACGGCGTTCTGCATTAGGTCCGCACCCGCTACGCGCGTTCCCAGCACTATCGTGACGCTATAGACGTTTCTTCTGCTGTTCGCGACCGCTGTTGCTTTCTCTTGAGCCATTCGCTTGACATTCTGAGTTCAGTACGCGCATGCAAGGTGCGCGTCCTGTGGCCCATGAGTACTGTAGAAGTTGAATCTAACGTACGCGCGAACTGTGGCAATCTGTCGTGGCGATGGCCGCTGTGTAGAGATCTATGTCTGCTCACTGTGCCGTTCCTGAGTTTTCAGGTGGCTGACGTTGGTCCCTGTCTCGTCCGTGACTGCTGTGACTGTATCCCGACGAGGGAGTTCCAGGCAATGTTCTGCTACTATTGATTTAGTGGCCTGTTGTAGCCTGGTATGTCTATGGTGCTCCTTAGACCCTATGTCAACTGTTCTGGTGATTGACCGATGTAAGAATAGCACATTCATGTGATGTATGGCAGATACCAGGTTTTCTTAACCTCAGATCATCCTTGACCGTTCCATGGAGCTCCCTAATCTTGCTTGGAAGGAAAACACACTTCTGATTTTGTGTTTCTTCACGATTCTAGTAACCTTAGCAGATATAGGCCCTGCGTTCGCTGAAAAAGGCTATCCTTCTGGTCTCGACTTCTTGCTCTTCTACCGTTATATCATGTCGTCTGGTGGGACATAGCACTTTTCGGATATCCCTGGTTGAGTATCCTTTGTCTGTGAACACTCGCTGTCTAACTCTGCTGAAAATTTGTCTGGGTCGGAGAGTGTGTTGGTCCGGTGTACAGTTGTTCTCAGCATCCTATTCTTCCGTGATGGGTGATGACAGCTGTTGGCCTGAAGTCCATGTTTCCTATACACACTGTGGCCTGACGTGCCATCTGCCTTCCTCTTCGCCAGGACATCAAGGAACGGGAGATGACTATCTTTCTCTAGGTCCAAGGTGAACTTAATGTTGGGGATCTCGATTTCAGATTATCCAGAAACGTCTTTTCCGACCATGTGGTCAGATGACAAACGTGTCATAAACATAACTGAAGAAACAAATAGACTGGCACGCAGCAGTAGAACCTCATCATCCAGTATCTCCATAAACAGATTTGCTAGTACTGGAGATAACGAGCTACG
Source organism: Schistocerca serialis cubense (assembly GCF_023864345.2). Classification (NCBI taxonomy): domain Eukaryota; kingdom Metazoa; phylum Arthropoda; class Insecta; order Orthoptera; family Acrididae; genus Schistocerca; species Schistocerca serialis. The sequence goes on from NC_064646.1 coordinate 430,489,481, forward strand.
CATCACCACTCCTTCAGTCTGCTCATAGAATTGGCCTCCACGTACTAGGTAACTTGATGCTAAACCAGAACAGTTGACATAAGGCCTAATGAATACCAGAGACATACCAGGCTATGACAGGCCACTAAATCACCAATAGCAGAAAGTTGCCTGGAACTTGAACACGCCATAAATTACGACAAAATGTGGATCCTGTCTCAAACACGCAGATTCTGGGATAGTGTGACTGCTGAAATTATTTAAATCAATGTGAAAGAGAACTTGGTCCATCGGGGAGCAGGATATTAGCTCAGTACGTGACTGAAACTACTACAGAAACTACGGAAGAAAATTCCTTTCGCCTGTAATGAACCTTCAGGGGCGTAATTAACAGGACCAAACCTCTGATGAGGTACCAAACGGCAACTGCCTCCTCTGGAGACAGCCACAGTGATTACGGACAAGACAGGGAACAACGTCAACCACCTGAAACCTCAGGAGCCGCACAGTCTGGGAGCAGAAACAAGACAGGACTCCAGACGACGGCCAACGCCAAGAGACATTGAGGGCAGAAAATGAAATTCCTACAGCAGCCCGATGCCGCAGGAAGGGCGACTTCCAGGAGCATACCGAAGAAGGGCAGGAGAGCGAAACGGCCACGAAGGAAAGCCGCAGCGGTCGCGAATAGCAGAAACAGCGCTACGAAAGCGCTAGGAACGCGTTCTGCCCGCGCGGACCTAGTACGGAACGCCTTTTGACGGCCGCCACCGGAGATAAAAGCCGCAGCGGGCGCGGACGAAAGACAGAACTCCTGGACGCGGATACCACCGCGAGAAGCGGCCACAGGGAGCGCTGACTACATAGTGAACACCAAGCGCCGCCAAGGCATAAATACATGAGTCTATCATTAAAAATACAAACTCAAACCTTATGACGTAAATATTATACATATTAATAGCATCATAAAGCCCACTAACTGATCACTATTCCCGCAATCCACATTTACCCTCCTTGTAAGCACCTGCTGCCATTCTTACGCCCCTCCACCAGGCACAAGTTTACCCCCACCTCCTCTCTTCCTATCGCTCTCCCTCTTCTCCAATCTACTATCTAACATAATAAGTATTTGTAACATTATTATATTGTAATTGTACAAAATGTATATTATGTTACGTGTAACAATATCTTTAAGTAACAGTATTATATTGTGACTAGAGAAAATGTAGATTATGTTAGAAAGAACAATAGCATTGCAACAATATCAAAATGAATAATACGAGGCGTGTTTTTTAAGTAAGTACCGTTTTGAAATTAAAAAAAGACGTGCTAAGATATCTCAATAATTTTATTTTTACATGAAAGCCTGTACCTTAATCTACTTTTCTACATAATTTCCGTCAATATTGAGGCACTTGTCATAATGTTATATCAGTTTTTGAATACGCTCCTCATAGAAGTCTACCGTCTGACTTGCTGACCATTGAATAACCACTGTTTTGACTTCGTCATCGCCTTGCAGACGCTGACCGCCCGGGTGTTTCTTCAAGTGCAGGAACAGATGGTAGTCACTGGACGCAAGATCGGGGCTGTACGGAGGATGATCTAGAGTCTCCCATAGAAAAGATGTGATGAGATCTTAGGTCTGATTAGCCACATGCGGACGGGCATTGTCTTGCAGCAAAACGATGCCCTTGCTCAACTTCCATGGACTGTTGCTTTGATTCTGGTGTGCCTTAGGCCACCCATGTTTCATTGCCCGTAACAATTTGGCTTACGAAATCATCACCGTCGTTGTGATACCGCTCAAGGAAAGTCAAAGCACTGTCTAAACGTTTGGTTTTGTGCACAACCGTCAACATTTTCGGTACCCAACATGCGCACAATTTTCAGTAATTCAAATGAAAATGGCTCTGAGCACAATGGGACTTAACATCTAAGGTCATCAGTCCCCTAGAACTTAGAACTACCTAAACCTAACTAACCTAAGAACATCACATACATCCATGCCCGAGGCAGGATTTGAACCTGCAACCGTAGAGGTCGCGCGGTTCCAGACTGAAGTGCCTAGAACCGCTTGGCCACACCGGCCGGCAAATAATTCAAGTGCTCGGTCACAGTGCCATACAAAACACTACGAGAAACATTAGGAAAGTCATCCCGCAAGGAGGAAATCGTAAAGCGTCTGTTTTCTCTCACATTATTGTCCACTTCCTGCACCAAACTTTCATTAACGAACGAAGGACGTGCACTCCGTTGTTCATCATGCACATTTGTGCGGCCATCTTTAAATGCTCTCACCCACTTTCTTACCATTCCATCACTCATAATGTTTTTTCCGTAAACTGCACAGATCTCACGATGAATATCGATCGCTTTTAGGTCTTTAGCACTAAGAAATCTCATAAGCCCGTACTTCACAGTCGGCGGGACTCACGATTATCGGAGGCATCTTAAACACTCAGCACACAACGTAAACAAGGAAGAATCAGACTTAAATGGCGTCAGTGCGTAGATTAAGGTACAGGATTTCATGTAAAAATAAAATTATTGAGATATCTTAGCACATCCTTTTTTAAAATTTTCCCGGCTCACCTGAAGATGACTGGCAGGTGCCCAGTTGAAATATCGTGCGAAGTATTGAACGACGACCGGCTGCAAGCCCGAAATTTGTTTGAACGTCCTTTTTTAATTTCAAAACGGTACTTACTTAAAAAACACACCTCGTACAATTTTTAATATCAGAATAAAGGATGAAATTTTAATATCCAAATAAAATGTGCACTGAATTGCATGAAAATAAATAAAAGTAATAGAAATAAACAGTGAAAAACTGCAGCTCGAAATGATATACAGCAAGCTCTTGAACAGCCCGCTCTCCTCCACTGAGAAAGAGAGAGAGAAAGAGAGAGAGAGAAAAGGGTTGTTGACCAGTCTCGGGAAACACCTGATGAAGACGTCGAGTTACGACGTCGAAATATCGTGCTGGGAAGAGAAGGATCAGCGGCAGCACACCGGATTCTACACGATGACAACCAATAGCCGGAAAAGTCTGAGAAAGACATTCTGTTGTTTCAGTGAGGCCCAGGTAGAATTTCAGTACCCTCATTTGGCACTCAATTTATGTTGAAAATACAAAATAAATGTATATAGAATACATTTAACGCTATGCACAACATTTTGCCCTGGATCTGTGTTAGAGAAAAAAAAACAGGAGCGAGGAAATTTACATGTATTAATTCTCAACACATGCTAATCGTATAGGGGTGAATGAGGTGTCGTTAGCAGATTTTTTAACGGGCTTGTGCTATAACGTACCGATTTTGCACTAAAACTTGCTATTTGTTGCAAATTTTAACATAAACGAGACTTTTAAGTATCAATAGGCAAAACGACATCATGAATGCCCAGCTTCGCACCTATATTTTACTTATTAATCCCGTATAAGAGACTTAACATCTAAGGTCATCACTCCCCCAAGGACTTAGAACTACTTAGTATCTTACTAAAATACCATTCTTTTTGTTTTAAGATACTTATTAATTGGATAATTTGTATACGGTAAAAGTTCTTGTCCTGTCCTGCTTCACTGACACTCTCATCATCTTAAAAGTGTGTTTCCCGTAGAGAATCTTTAAGCTGCCCAAAGAGATGGAAGTCCGAGGGTGCCATGTCTGGACTGTACGGTGGATGAGCCAATGATGTCCAACCCAATTTGGCGATACGTTCCCGGGTTCTCAGACTTGTGTGTGGACGTGCATTATCGTGTTGGAGCGAGATTTCTACTGGATTCTTGTCCGATAGAACATTTCGGAAACGGTTCTTGGGTTAATTCAGAGTCTTCAAGTGTGTCTCTGAATTGTTGGTTGACCCTCTTTGCATCACATCCACGAGAATGACACCATCACAGTCCCAGAAGACCATGATTTATCCGGTATAGCGGGTTGTCTTGAATTTCTTGTTTTGTGGTGAATGAGGGTGATGCCACTCCATGGACGCCTTTTTGTTTCCGGCTCAAAGTCGTGCACCCACCTTTCATCCCCCGTAAAAATCCGTGACAGAAAGGCCTCTCTGTCAGTGTCGAAACGCTCCAACAATTCAGATGAAATGGTCATTCTTTGAATCTCGTGGTCCGCTGTGAGCATTCGTGGAACCCATCGTGAGCACCTCTTTGAATATCCGAGAGTCTCGATCATTGCAGACGCACTTCCAGTGTTGACCGACAACTGTAGAGCCAATTATCGATTGTGATGCGCCGGTCGGCGCGAATAATGGCACCCTCATGATTCAGCATGTCTGGAGCAGTGGCTGTGACACGGCGTCCGCAGCGTGGTTGACCATGGAGCTCTGTTTCTGCATTTTCTGAGGCTGTAACTTTCTTTACCCGTCGCCTGACTGCACTCCTATCAATTGCAGCATCGGCATGCACACAAGAATTTAATAACGCCACGCTGTTTGTGACGTGAGTCGTATGTAAACGCCATTTTGACGCTGTACTACGGCTCTGCCATTTGCCATAACGGTTCGAAACTTCACCGGAGCGCAGAACAAATATCTGATGTGGAGCACCAACAAGGACGTTTGTCTATGTATATTAATGGCTTTTTAAAAAATGTGGGGTATTACTTATTGAACGATCTTTGTATATACAAGCAGGTATCTTAAATTCATGATTACTATTTTCGAGCGTTCGGTTCATTTTTAAAGTCTTTTCTCTTCATTCCCACAACTGTTGCAAAGCGATAATAAGTTCCGAACTACTTGTTCCGTGTGATGTGTGACGTGAATCATAGTTTCGCCTTGCTAGCGACCTCTACAGCAGACCGCTAGTGCTGGCGATCTCGCTTCGCCTGATTTGTAGGCCGTCCTGTGTACCTCGCATTGTTCGAGGGAAGTCTTGCTTGCAGGAGTTGTGACACACAATCACAACAATAAAATTCTGCGTTTCTGTTCCTAGATTCCTTCGCGCCAAGAAGTCTTTTATACTGAAAAATAATTTCTTATCATATCTACTCTTTTTATTACCTCACAACTTCGCAGTTCCTACGTCCATTTAATTTCAAGTTCTCCTGCAGCAGCTCAGTTTAAATTATTTTAGTATTTCTTTCCCATCGTTCTCATCGGATGCAATACACAATTTTACAATGCTATTCTCTATCCATACAGTTTCATAAATCTCTTCCTCAACCATGGACAATAGTGTGTGGAAATGCTCCTAATATGGTTCTTGCATATCCTCCGATGTGCAATATTCTTTCTTCAGTATCACAGTGCTCTCACTTCTTCCACTTTTCGTTTCTCCAATATCTGTTTACTAAGTTATTATTTCCTTTCTATTGTTCTTCATCTCACCATATCTATTTTTTGTTCTAAATTCCCATTTATAGTAGGTGTTCATTCCATTTCTTCTATGCCTTAGGTTCACAACCAGATTCACTATGATATCTTCCACTAGTCTAACATATATTCAGGGAGGTCAGAAACAGGGTGAAAATCTTGAGATTTGGCGAGAAATAACTGTTAAAAAAGGAAATTCGATGCGTTGAACCGTTTCTGAGTTATTAAGCATTGAAGTTAATCAACCAGATCGTCGCACTTGCACACACTAAAACGTGGTAACTCACAGACATTGTCAGTGCGTGAGTTATTAACTACGTTTTCAAAAGCTTATCAGCAGTTAAAACGTGCTTTTTTCGAAAGCGATAAATTTAAGCTACGCTCTACGCACTTGCACGTACTAAAATGCGGTAATGCACAGACATTGTCAGTCCGTGAGTTACTAACTACGTGTTCAAAAGCTTATCAGTAGTTAAAACACGCCTTTTTGGGAAGTGATAAATTTAAGCTACGCGAGCAAAAGCTACGTTTGATGCATCTGAGGAAAACAAACGAAGAATACTTTTAGCGTCACTGTCGCTAGCAGGTTGCTTGAATCTACTCGCACGACCATCTCATTGTCTAACTTCAATATTAAATAAGTCAAAACATGTGCAGTGTATGGAATTTTTCAGCACAATCTCCCTTGTAAGAAGCTCTTCAGAGTTTTTGTGACCACCTTCTATAATGTCTGATAATTTTATGGAACGTTCCGTCTCACTGTGTCTCCTTCTTATAAAAAATTAAACAAACCAGTGATAACCTGCAAACCTAAATTACAACATTTTCAGAACGATCTCGTCATTTTTATTACCCACTTCTAATGAGGGCCAGTTCGAGAAAATTTTCCATACAAGTGTCATATCATTTTTCTTGGGCGCTTGGTAGTCTCTTGTAAAAATTTTGGGCTTGGACCTCCCTGTCTCATAACTCAACAGGAAACTCTAAGGGGCCGCGTGTGACACTTAAGCCTTGAACTGGCCCTGCTTGTATTACTTACTTTCTTCATTGCAAACAAAATACTGCGTATTTGATGCTAGGGGACTGGGTACGTGTACGTCAAGCACATATTACTTATTTTCATTGTTCAACAGTTAGTTAGAGCTCCTATAGTGGTTAATTGTCGTTAGATGTGTTGGTGCGTAGTTTGGGAGTGTCGTTATTTTAGCTTTCATATGGCAAGCTAAGGAAATGTTATAGAAAGTAGAACAGCTGTATTCAACCGTATGAAGATGAGCGGTGTAACTTGAAATCACCAATAACTTTGGTCCGTCAGTGGAGATAAAACAGCCTAGATTCTGTCAGTAAACTGAACTTTAGAATAAGTTATGTTAAAAGTGGTGATTTCGGATTGTAATTTCTGTTTTGTTTCGAATTCACGGTTGGTGCAAGTTTTCAATGTTAGTATCTCGCCGAAAATGTTCGTGGGAAATCAGGACATGCAAACTGAGCCCATATAGAACGAACGTGATATGAAATCTTTGTACTTAGATAGCAAAGAGTGTGGTGTACGATTTTTCACATCAACAATCGCAAGTACTTTCTATGTTACAACATGCTTTATACTGACGGAATTAATGTTTGCATAGCGGTGCTATTCAATTCTGTGGTCCGTCAAACATGGCTACGAGTGATTACTAAGGCTAAGTGAAACTATTAATAATTCATAGCATAATTTGACAGCAAAGAGACAAAATATTTTATTCTGATGGATGTATATTCTTGGAAACAACAATTATATTTTGTTATTGTTATTTTCGGGAAAAATAAGGTTAAACAAAAAAGGACATCACTGTCTTAAATGGGTTCAATGAACTTCTTGTAAAGCCTGCCTGATGAGTTACCATTCATAACGGAAGTATGACCCGTAATTACATGTTTACAGCTTTTGAACGACGTGACAGATTTAATACCCAACGAAGCGAAATCCTTTGAGATGAAGGACCACCAAATCTTTACAACATGAAAATTTCTCATCGTCATATATGTTGTAACTCGATGCTATAAACTTACACTTTAAAATATCTGTGAAATACCTACATTCTGTGTGAATCGACTCGTTGTATCATTAGACTAGTAATGTTATTACGAATAGAAAAGAACTTAGCTCGCTCATTCTTCCTAAATTATGCGTAGATCGTCTACTAAGATAGTTGCAGAAGCTTATTTTGGTTATGTTCTATGGATGGAGAAGTAGTATCCTATGAATACACCTTCATTGGCAACTCAAGGAAAATTTGATAAACTGGATGAGTAAAGACATATTTTCTTACGGAATGAGTGTTTTTCGAATAGTTTAAATGGCCATAATAATCTATATACTAGTCATAAAATCAACCTGCAATGTGCTACTCAAAAATAGAAATATTCAATAGAAATTATTCACCCGAACCTTAAGAATTACAGTTGAACATTAGAAAATAGTTTTGCTTTAGGTATGCGCTTTTCTGCATCATGTCCACTAGAAGCTCATATGGTACTTAAATATCTTTGTGGTTTTTATATCATGCAAAGTTATACAATTACTACTACTCGCTGTGTTCCACGATAACATCTCTCTTTCTGTAGTGCTGCGAAGTAGTACTCACGTAATTGTTATCATGTAAGTATGTAATACATGTTACTTTACAGGTGAAGTAATATCTGTATTATATATGTGGTAATTTTTTGAGTATTTTATTTGCATTCCTTAAGTTTTCTCACAAGTTAACTCCTTCACAAACGGGTACTGCATGAATCGTACACCTATAAAACTGTTAAACGATCTCTCTTTCAAAATAAACTCTCTGCAAATATTAACAGCGTTTTAAAATGAAAATACAGTGTTTTCTCTTTACTAAATGTTTCTACAACGCAGAGGAATTATCGAATGGCAATGATGAATCAACTGTAAACCTGTAAATGACCAACGCATCGCCATTGTTAATATTGTCTTTGTTCGAACAGTGCTGTACCCACCTTAACATTTATCATGCCTGTCGTTTATTGGACTCGAAACTAACGAACCATTGTCTGTGTGCAATCGTTAACATAAATACAATTTTATGGTAACTTTTGTTAAAACGATATTGTCACTTCGCTAATTCACCGTTTTTCGGAGTTGCTATTTTGACCTTTTTTTGTTGTGTGCGGACTTACTTGATAACGTCAAATCTCGGATGTTGCGTTGTAGGAGTAGGTTCGTCGTAAAGTTTGTTTCTTAGGTGTATGATGCCAACATAACAAAAAATTCCAAACATAATTACATTTTTCAAAGCATTTATTTTTAAAAGTAACAAATAAAATAAGATAATATTAACAGGAAAAAAAGGACAGCGTCCATGATGTAATTAGATCGCCTTGTAGATCCTCTTGGCCGTGATGTTGCCGAGGGTGATAGTCTGAAAACACAAAAAGACGGAAATATTTTAACTCTCTTACGAAAGGCACGGCAGGAACAGTTCTATAATTTTGCTCACCAATCTAGTGATACCTGACACACATTAATATATTCATTAAGAGATAGTGCTCTTTTTCTATTCAGTACGTTGTTAAGCTAACATGGTGTCAGAAGCGCTGTGAGAACACACGGTACAGATCAGGCTTTTACGTTATAGTCAGAGACAAAGAAATACTGGGGAGACATACACTCCTTAGGAGAGAAAAGTATTAATACCCATGATGTTTCGACACTGCCACAATTCTTTTCGTAAAGGTGTGAAGGAAAAAGACATGATTTTACACGATTTCGACTTCAGTCATTTTACTGCACACGCAATGTTTCTTCCAAAATATGCAACGAAGGAGTTTTTATTTCCCTCTCCGTGTATTTTGTGTTTCAGTTTTTTTAAAAAAAGCGCTGTGTAACCACCGGTGTGATTCTATGGCTCTGAGCACTATAGGACTTAACATCAATGGTCATCAGTCCCCTAGAACTTAGAACTACTTAAACCTAACTAACCTAAGGACATCACACAACACCCAGTCATCACGAGGCGGAGAAAATCCCTGACCCCGCCGGGAATCGAACCCGGGTGTGGGAAGCGAGAACGCTACCGCACGACCACGAGCTGCGGACTGTGATTCTATCCTTCATCTATTGTTGCTTACTACTTTCATTACGTAATTTGTCTGCCTCTGGAATTTTCGTCCTCTACTGTAATTATAGCCACAAGTGAACATTTCATGGTTGGTCTGTAGATTTTACGTTATCCCCTTTCTTTTTCTGGTAAGAAACCTCAGCAGCTCCTGTCGTTACTTATTTCCTTAGACTTTTTTACTGCGCCTCTGCATTTAATTTTCTGCGTTTTTCAGAGCATTTAATGCGTTTTAAGTACCATTTCGAATGGTTTTCTCGCTCCAATATAATATGTGTAAAAACTTGAAACCTTACTGAAACTTATTTCATAATTCTTTGCCAATATTTTATACCAGCTGATGTCTTATTTGACGCTGGACGGTGACTTCGTTGTCTAAATCTCTTTATGGATGATTTGATTTGTAAGACTCGCAACAGACCATATCGAAAGTTAAATTCATGGGATAAATCTCGAACTCATTGTAATTTGACATAGGCATCCTACAAGAAGATGGCTTATCGCCGCTGCAGCACGTCAAAGGTATCCTAATTAGAAAGAAGAGAGGGAAAAAGAGTCACTTCGACAGCGCTCGGCCTTTACAGGTGATGCGGGTGTGTTAGTGAACAACAAAGATGAAGCCAAATTAACGCTAAATAACTTCGTATAAAAAAGTCAGTATGCGGACACCAAATGAACAGGAAAAGTCCCACTGAAAACAGAGTATAGAAAAACGTCATTGGTCACTCACTTCAAGTAATTGGGAAACAACCATCCTACCTCCTGGACGGAACACAATTTGCAGCACAGACTGCAAAAACAAACCGACATGGAATCAATACAACGTTGTAATACAAAACTACGACCCTACAACACGGTTGTTTTACCAGACGTCTTGTACGTGGCATAAATCACAGTAATTAGAGGGATGATGAAAATTCATGAAATTGAGAAACAAAAAAGAAAATTTCTTAGAATAATGTACGGCGCTGTTCTTCAAGATAGAACTTAGATCAGACGATCTACAAAGAAATTCTACGAAAACAAAAACAATAGTGTAGATAAATTTAAGAAAAGTCATCTACAGTTCTAGGATACCTATGTAGAATGGATGAAAACGGACCCACTAACAAAATTCTTAATATCGCTAATCCAAGATAATTAAAGACTATTTGGATGAAATAAATATAAGAAGATCTGGAGGAACTGAAATTATCAGAACGTAAATTATGGGCGGAAAACAACTCCACACTCAAAACAGAAACAAAAAAAACTGAATGAGTCTCAAGAGAAGAAACGGACATAGAAGAAGATGAGAAAACACAGTGAATTAATGAAAAAGTTTTTAGAAGAGAAGGTAATATTAACAGGAAGTGAAGATGAGCTTGGCCAAAGTTCACACGCTCTTTATAATAATAATAATAATAATAATAATAATAATAATAATAATAATAATAATAATGGAAAGTGACGTGGACCTTGATCAAAAGGAAGTCACGCTTGCTCAAGGACCGCGTCACTTTCCACTTTTAACTAGACATAACGTCTGAGAAAGGAAAGAAGATAATAATAATAATAAAAGCTTTTTATACAAGAATACCATGAATGTTCTTTAATATTACACGACAGGAAGTGAAATCTGTTAACAAGATAATCTTCTTATAAATTATAGGACAAAAATGTTAGAGTTGTTTGAGAAATTCTCGCTGCTGTCTGACGGTAGGCCCGAATCCGACAACAGTTACTGTAATATAAATTGTTCATTCAAAAAGTGTGGCTGGTTACAGTTTTTTTTTCTTGGATAGTATTAAGAAAACAATGAATTAGTCAACACAGGGGAAATTACGACAGCAAATGAAACTGTATTTCAAACGTCGGAAGTTAAGCAATAAGGGAGTTTATATGAGATCAATTTGAAAACTGAAAATACTAGCAGGCTGGCCTCGCCGTATGGGTGAATCTAGAAGCGGCGCCAGAGAGGAGTTTCTGGTCGGCTGAATGGTGGCTGGGTACTCACCACCGTGAGTGCATCTGCGGTGAACTTCTTCTCCATGTTGACGACCTTGCCGTCGGGGAACTTCTGGACCTGGAGCAGGGTGTCGTCGCTCTTCTGGGTGACGGTGGTCTTGGCCTTCTTGCCGTCCAGCGTCGTCTCGTCGAACTCCTCGCCCAGCTTGAAGGAGGTGGTCACCTTGCGGTCTCCCGCCGCCGTCACCTGCGTGTACACGCCGCCGCTCTCCGTCAGCGTCGTCGTGGGCTTCAGCTTGGCGGCGGCCTCCTTCATCGCCGCGTCCACGCCTGCCGACAAGGAAAGCAACCTTCAGTGGCAGTTCGGCAGCGCGACAGTTTCCAGAGGTGACTCCGAAGTCTAGCCTACACACTACATGATCAAAAGTATCCGGACACCCCTATGTAATGCTGAATTGACCAGTAGACATCGAGAGAGGTGGATCAGTCGGTATAAAAAAATGTAGGGAGTGTTATATCGTTAGTGGGGAAGCAGTAACAGCAGAATGGGTCTATCAGTACAGCTCAGTGACTTGGAACGTGGACTGGTCATTCTATACCACCAGAGTAACAAAATAATCACAAAACAGTGGCAAAAACCGACTGTTGGTGATGCGATTGTCAAAGTGGAAACGCGAAGAAACAACCACAGCTAAACCAAGCCCATGCGGACCAAATGCACTGCGGACAGAGACCGTAAAGCATTGCAAGGGGAGGTTGTAAAAAATCCCATGAAAACAGCGAAAGGAATTGCTCGTCTATTTCGTAGTGCTACAGGCTCTCTAGCTAGCACAATGACTCTCCTCAGGGACGAAAGAATAGTGAAGTATAATGGTCGAGCAGAACCTCAAAAGGCGCGTATTTCTGTACTTGTTGCTACGCTACACTTGAGGTAATGTAAACAACGACGCGGCTGGACAGTGAATGACTGGAAACGAGAGGCAACCCGATGGAAGAGTTTGGATTTGGCGAATGCCTGGAGAACGTTACTTGACATCACGTGTATTACAACTAGTAAAGTACAGAGGAGATGTGTTATGGTACGAGATTATTTTTTCGTGGTTAGGCTGTGGTCCCCTCATTGCACTTAAGAAAACGCTCGATCCGAAAAGATATGAAGACGTTTCCAGCGTGGTATACTGCATATGGTGGAGGAACAGTTCCAAGACATGAATGTCTGTATCACCATGACAGTGCAATCTGCCATAAAGCATTATCAGTGAGACAATAGTTTGTGGAGAGTAATACTCCTCAAACAGAAGCTCGAACCGAACTCACTCCAACACCTTTGGGATGACTAAGAACGTTGACTACGCTCCAGACCCTATCGTCTAACATCACTATCTTCACTGACTGCCGAGGAAGAATGGGGTGCTATTCCTTCACAGACCTTCAAACACGTCATTGAAAGTATCCCCAGAACGGTTCAAGACAAACGGCTGACACGCATCCTTTTAATGTCCACTAATAGATATCCTGACACTTTGATCTGACATTTTACACGGGCTTCCAGTCGTTCAGGGTCAAAATTAGAGTGGTCGTATTGTATACAGAACCGACACTCACAAATGAATACCTCAGATAGTCCGAGATCAATCAACGATATTAAACGTGTAACAGCAATTCCGCAATTATGCGCAGAGAAGACAGAGCAGGTAGGTGGAAACAGTACATTGATGGCCTCTAGCAACAGTTTGATGACGAGGAAGTACGCGCTGGATGTTCATAGATGGTTCCACCTTGAAGAAGAATAGACAACAGTGTTAGATGTGTGTACGGTGGAGTTTACGACTGTTTACGGTTCGCGATTGGTTGTAGTACATGGAGCGTTATTCGTTACAGAAACCTGCAGGTGCATGATAAGGGTACAGTTCAGCAGGATCTGATCCTTGGAGATGGAACAAATGCACAGCAAGACTGTCATCTCTTTGACTACTTGGCTGTTGACGTAACTGATGCAGCATAAGCAACGTGTTTAAACCACGGTTTATCACCTCCAAAGCACAATACTGAAGCTGCTGACAAATTATATCAACGCTGCTAAAAATGCCTCGTTCATGTAAATAATTTAAGATTAGGACAAAGAAAAAAATGGAGCAGCTTTCACATATTAAATATGAATAGTGACTCACAAGGCAAATAAAGTGTTGCAGAAAAATAAAAGATTTCACGTAAGAGTCACAGTGTCGGAATGAAGCATACGAGCGGTCACCTCGTCATTATGAAGGCCATAACAAAAGTAACCGACAAGTTCTTGGAGCCAGTTGTTCTTTCTGTATTTGTAACCATGTAGAGTGCCGCTGGAAGGACATTATATGCTGTTGCTGAACCGTCTAAATGCAAAATCCAGGAAATTTTCGCTGAACGAGACAACGCATGCAAGAATAAAGAACTGTAGCCGTGATATGACTGTAGTTCTGAAACGTCTCTGAAAAAGCGGTGATGCATGTAAGCTTACCCTAAAATGCAACACTTACATTGATAAATCTATGTATCACAATTGTTCCCCATGAAACGTATATTAGAAGTTAGTATCTCACTCTCTGATGCAACAACATGTCATTTGCTACCCATAAGTTACGTTAAATAAGCAGAACATGCTAAATTGCAATTACAGGTGAGTCATAGGTTTTGGTCTCACATTGACTTTACTTGTAGCCAGTTAAATATCACAAACTAACATCGTTTACCAGTTTAACCAAACTCATGTTTTTTGCCTACGTGTACTACCACTCTCAGATTATTTATTTCACGTATCAGTCGCAGTCAAATAAACATGGAATTAATATTTGGTTAGTAATTCTAGGTGTAGTTTCATTACAAACAACCTCCTTAATATAAAAACAAGACATTTATTCGGAGCATTTTAAGCAATAGTTAGGAAGAGCAGACTTGAGGAAGCAGGGAAAGAAGAAAAAGTTGGAAACAATAGAGATGTGGATATTTAGAACTGCCACTAAAACATAATAAAATCGGAAATACAAAGACTAAGAGAAATTAAAAAGGGTATTTATTAAAATGATACAGAGAAGAAAAACTAAAATGTCCAATTCCTAATTCCACGGACAAGTTTCATAAAATGCATCTTAGAAGGAAAAGTACTAGGAAAAATATCAAAAGGCAAGCTCAGAACATTCGAATTACACAGCGTCAGCAGTGGAATGCACTCCAGCAACTACGAGCAAATGGAAAAGATGGCGAGAGAGAAAAAAGGATGTCTTCATTAGCAAGGCGTTGTCTTTAGAACCTGGTAAACTGTGAGACGACAACAGAGATCTCACTGCGAACTCTAAGCAAACGTGAAGTGATTCTATCAGACTAGTAATGAAGGCATCAAAAATTTAGTGAGAGAAAACACGTGTGTCGTGGAAACTAACCGTAGGCGTTGAGGAAGGCCTCCATGTTCTCATTCTTGTCCAGCTGGTAGGTCTTTCCCAGGAATGCCTTCACCATCTTGGAGGTTGTTGCTTCGACGACAGCACACGGGACGATCAGTAGCGGCCGGGGTAGTCGGTAGCGGGCGCCCAGTAACCGGGTGTCTTTATACGCTCTGGCAGGGGTCAAAGTAGCGAGAGGCCCGTTACGACAGCCGGCGGGAGATAACGGCAGCAGCTCAAATTGGTTTAAGATGAGCCCTTCGATAAGAAGGGCTTGTGTAAAGCAAACTCTGCACCTGTCTCCGAACTGCGATAGTGGCAAGAGTGTTGAGACATACTCAAGATTACTTCATAGCCAAGCGATAAAGGTCGCGGTTTCGACGTAACAGAATGTAGAGTGGTGCTTTCGGGGGTGGGGCGGGGGGCATGGCGGGACAGTACGAGGTTATAAGCCATCTAATATTCTACGGGGATACATTTTGCGACCGAAATACATTACCAGACGAAAGAGCTGAAACTCTCAGAAGGAGACGAGGAAAAGAAATAAAACTTCCCGGGTTCAGATTTACAAACAGCGTGGCAGTCAGCACACTTATTGATAAGACGTTGCATACCCTGTGGCCTGGATGCAAGCTATGAATCGGTTGGGTGTCAGAAAGCCGTTATACACTCTCCTAAGACAAGCTAACCCACAACTGAGATAATTGGCGCTTCACCAAAGAAGCCCACGTAAATGTTCCATAATTCGAATCCAGAACTGCCGCCAACATGAGTAAGTTAGAAGTAGATATCCTCAGTGTAGCAAAGCAGCTGAAATCATTTAATAAGGCATAAGCTCCGATGCAGATAGTATTTTATATTTTTTTAGCACGCCGTCTTCAGGCCGCGAGTGGCCAACCGGAACCATCCGACCGCCGTGTCATCCTCAGTGGAGGATGCGGATAGGACGGGCGTGGGGTCAGCACACCGCTCTCCCGGTCGTCATGATGGTATGCTTGACCAAAGCCGCTACTATTAGGTCGAGTAGCTCCTCAATTGGCATCACGAGGCTGAGTGCACCCCGAAAAATGGCAACCGCGCATGGCGGTCTGGATGGTCACCTATCCAATTGCCGACTACGCCCCCCCACAGCGCTTAACTTCGCTGATCTCACGGGAACCGGTGTATCCATTGCGGCAAGGCCGTTGCTGATGCAGATAGTATACCAGTTACATTCCTTTCAGAGCACGTAGAAATTATAGTTCTGTACTTAACCATCAGATACGACCAATCGCTCGACGAAAGATCTGTACTTAGACTAAAAGTAGCACAGGCAACATTGACAACCAGGAAAAGAAATAGCAGTAATTTGCGGAGGTACAAAAATGTTCAAATGTGTGTGGATTCCTAAGAAACCAAACTGCTGAGGTCAACGGTCCCTAGGCTTACACACTACTTAAACTAACTTATGCTATGAACAACACACATACCCATGCCCGAGGGAGGATTCGAACCTCCGGCGGGAGGGCCAGAATTACAGAGCAATATCACTGACGTCGGTTTGTAGTAGTTTTGGAACATATACTGTGTTGGAATATTATCAACTACCTCGAAGAAAACAATCTGTTGACATACAGTCAGCACGAATGCAGAAAATATCATTCATTTGAAAAACAGCTCCCCGCACATAGTAATGTGTGCTGTCGTTGGGGGATCCTGATTTCAAACTGTTTCCGATTTCTAGATTACCCATACGCTTTTGATACAGTTCTTACAAGCAGCTTCTATTTAAACAGCGTATCTATGGGGTATCGTTTCAGCTGTGTGACTGGATTCGTGATCATGTCAGAAAAGTCAAAGTTCGTAGTAGTTGACAGAAAGTCATTTACTCAAACAGAAGTGATATCTGGTGTTCCCAAAGGAGACTCTCTGCTGTTTCTATTGTATTTCAGTGAGTTAAGAGACAATCTGAGCAATCCTCTTGGATTGTTTGTATATGTTGCTGTCATTTACCGACTAGTAAAGACATCAGGAGATCAAAATAAGTTTAAAAATGATTTACACAAGACGTCCGTATGATGCGAAAAGCGGCAGTTGATCCTAAATAATGAAAAATGTGAGGGTATTAGTATTAAAAGTTGTCCGTTAAAATTCGGTTAGATGATAAATCACAAAACACTAAACGCTGTGAATTCAACTAAATGCCTGGGAGTAATAATTGCGAACAACTTACATTGGAACAGTCACATAGATAATGTGGGAAACGCGAACCATAAACTGCGTTTTGTTGGTAGAACACTTAGAAGACGCAACTGGTCCACTAAAGGAACTACCGGCACTATACTTGTTACTCCTCTACTAGGGTACTGCTGCGCAGTATGGGATCCTTACCAGATATGATTGACGGAGGACATCCAAAACGTTCAAAGAGGGTGAGACCGTTTTGTATTATCAAAAAATAGGGAAGAGAGTGTCACGGATATGATACTCAAGTTGAGGTAGCAATCGTTAATACAAAGGCTTTTCTCGTTACAGCGACGTCTTTGCACGAAATTTCAATCTCCAACTTTCTCCTCCGAATGTCAAAATATTTTGTTGATATCCACCTACGTAGAAAGAAATGATCATCATAATAAAATAAGAGAAATCAGAGCTCGCACAGAAAGGTTTAAACGTTCGTTTTTGCTGCCTGCTGTTAGAGAGCGTAACGGTAAAGAAACAGCTGTTTTTATTTTGCTCTTGCAATTTCGGTGTTACGGCACTGTCAAATACAAATATTGGAATGCTGATATAAGTTACAAATAACTGTACTCTTTCAGAGTTTTGCTCCACATTGTGTCCATGGGGAGGCGAGGGGCAACAGCGTCATTACTGATAAAAGGTTAGGCATTATTTTACTTGTGTTAGCTATAGCAGGAAAAGTGATGTGCAGTAATACCACAAAAATATCCTGTGCTGAAAGAAAATCCAGTGATCAAATATTACATTGCTGTGAAGTTGGTCACATAACTATAGTGATGCCATTACTTATACTGTGCTGTGACATGGCGTCGAATACAGTAGTCCCGTTAATCCGAACTAATTCGGACCGAACCTTGTTCGGATTACCGATTTGTTTGGATTAGCCGGAATGACGGTGACGAGTTTCTAGAATGAAGTATACCAAGCAGACAAGTAGGTACACCATGGTAACAAAGGGGAACAAGTGTAGGAACAATGGCTCACTCTCACTCCCTGCCCTTGTTGTTGTGCATTGTTGAGACCTTTAAAGTGTCTGAGGCCAGTGTACTGCCAGTTGGCTCGCAAAGTGCTTGTTTATGTTAGTTATCGATCGCTGGCACGCGTAACAGTTGTATTCGTTCAGGTGTAGTGGTGTACGTATTTTCGTCATGATTAAACGGAAACATACAACGTTAACTCTCAAAGAGAATCTGAATGTTTTGAAGCGGATATACAATGGTGAGAATGTATATAAACTGGCAACGGAACTGGGTGCTGATAAAGCAACCATTAGTGATTGGAAGAAGAAACGAGTTAAGCGTGAACAGTCCTGTGCAACATCTTCGGAAAAAAAACTCGAAATTCGGCAGACTTTGAAACAGTCCCAGTACGACAAAGTGGATGAAGCTCTTTTCCTTTGGTTTATGCAGAAAAGAGAAAGGGGAACTCCTTTGAGTGGTTCAGGAGAAGGCTGTTTACCTGAACAAGTAAATGAACGGTGATGAGTCTTTTAGTGTGATGACAGACTGGTTGGACAGATTCAAAAAACGTCATTTAATCCATCAGCTAACAATTAATGGTGAGAAGCTTTCTTCTGACCGTGATGCAGCGAAAGAATTCTTGGGTGAGTTTGGAAAAATGATAACAGAGGGAAAGTATTCTCCCCAACAAATTTATAACGATGACGAGACTGGCCTTAATTTTATGGCATTGCCAACAGAAAGCCTGGCATCAAAAGTAGAAGACCATGCTCCTGGTTTTAAAATGTGCAAAGATCGTGTGACTTTATTAGCGTGCAGCAACGCTGCTGGCAATCACAAGCTGCCTTTAATGCTGATCGGCAAATCTGCTAGGCCCGGAGCTTTTAAAAACTGCAGCATGGTCCCTGCCCGTATATTATCGCAACTAGAAAAAGCATGGATGGACGGTAAGCTGTTCAAAGAATGGTTTCAGGGCCAGTTTGTTCCCTCTGTTCGACGGTTTTCTAAGGAAAATCATTTGTCTCCCAATGCAATCCTTTTGACTGATAACGCGCCATCTCACCCCATCACTGAGGAATTATGTGATGGAGAAATTGTGGCGAAGTTTTTGCCGCCGAATGTTACACCACTTCTACAGCCGATAGACCAGGGCGTACAGCAAACATTATAACTTATTTAGAGAAAACAATTTTTAAGAATGCTGATCCAAGATGACAGCATTCCTTTAGTGGACACAATAAAAAAGACCAATGTGCAGGATGTTGTTTATTGGGCCGCTGAGGCATGCAGAATATTTCAGAAAATACTCTGAGAAAATTGTGGAGAAAACTGTGGACATCTCATGAATTTCAGGACAACCTAGTTGAAAATGAAGAGGAAAATCTACTACAAATGATGCAGACAATCCCTCGATGTGAAGAAGCTAGTGAAGGAGACGTAGATGAGTCGATGGCAGCGGATGGGGAATGTGTGGGGAACCCTATAGACGCTGATTCAGTAGCTGCTGTGACTCAAGACCAGGAAGACGTGGACTGCTGTGACGGAGTGACAGTGAGCCTGAGAGCGACAAAAAAGGGCTGGTGCGACACAGTGACGCAGCAGGAGCCCCTGACCTCGCGCTACGTTATTTGGAGCAACAGCCCACAGCTACATCTTCTGATTTGATGTTTATGAGACGATCGCGAAACTATGCGTCATAAAACAGATTGTCTTCATTATGCCAAGAAACAATGACTGAGTTTTTTTCCGCTAAAAAATTGGGATAAAATGTCCGCTGTATTTTACTAAGTTTGACAGCTTTTCTTTGATTGTTACGCATTGTTTAAACCTAATGTTTTCTTGCCAATTTTTCTAATACATGTTTACTGCACAATGTATTTAAAATTGTGTGTATGTACAGCAGCTTACCGCACATTTTTTCATACTTAGACTAACATTTTTCATGTTCGGACTACCGGGATTCGGATTAGCGGGACTCTACTGTATTTGTGTTCGGCAATGGCGTAACGCCTAAATTGTAATAGCAATTTACAACCAAACAAACCATAAAGATTGCGGTCCAATTTACAAGAACTTACAGAAATACATCGGTGTCGCAATAGTGCTAAGTGGCAGTAAGCAAGATGTTGATCCTTTCTCCATAGGAAAACTGTTTCATTTGTTCAAAAATGGCAGAGATGTATATCGGAATCCTTAGCTGTTTTTGCGAAACAGAAAAAAGTCAGCTGAAGTTAGGGCAAAATGTGCCAAAACACCTAAGACCCCAAAACCGAAGCCAGACACCTGCGAGCCCCAACATTTCTTTAATTCCCAGGACTCAAGGAATTTTTGAGTGAATGCGCGAATAATTCCTTCGAAGTTATCAACTCCATAGCTTTGTTGGAGACAGCAATTTTGAGGATTTACTAAGAAATGAAATGAAATTTGGATGAACAAGTGCGTATAAAATGTTTTTTTCTGGTTTATTTTTCGTAAGTGTCTAGGTTGACACTAGTAAGTGTTGTTTGTTCATTAGCACAAATTAAAACCCATGGCCTTTAGACATAAATATCGTAAACATTACATCTTATAGAAACACATGGTGTGTAACTTAACGTATTGTTGTTACTGTAATACAGCTTATGATATGAGCAAATTAATGCAATTATGGTATTTCTAGTGCGATTGACTAATGGTCTAGATTTGACCATAAATACAGCGAAAAGAGTTGATATAACGTAGGACAAGAATTTAAACTGGGCCTAGCATAGGATGCTCGGATTAAACAGTCAATTTAAGGCTCTGGCTCTGAGCACTATGGGACTTAACTTCTGAGGTCATCAGTCAGTCAATTTAAGGTAATTTAGTTACTAGATACGTGCGCTCATTGGCGTGAGGGGTATCAGAAAGACCAATGTAGGTTAAGTCTACATGCTACACGTGGGTGTGCTGTTCTTGTCTGCCGTTTTATGGCGGTAGCTGTGTAACAGTACTTATGCGCCGTATTGGAATATGAAAATTTTGCTCGATCATGCGTTCCCTACTCTGATCTTACCTTATTATTATTTTTAGTACCTAATACCTTATAAAAGATAACAGGAAAGTCTCTCGATTGTCCAAGTTAGGGAAGAAGTGATATTTCAACCTCATGTTCATTAATTCAATCTTGTTCATTCGCTGCCGTGTGTTAGTGAAAGGGTAGAAGAATAAGGGTGGGAAGATTGAGGGATGGAGAGAGGGGGCAGAGGAAGAGATTTATTGTCTTCTGGAAACTGTACCTGCGCCACTGAACGAATATTAAAAGAAATTTCACATACAGGCCCAGAAGACCGTGCGATGCCAACCGGACGCCGTGTCGAGGTTGAAACATTTGTAGACCAGTCAACAGAGGGAAATTAGAGAGAAAAAGCCGTACAGTCGCAAATTTTTGTGCAGTCGTAGAAGGGAGTGTTTGAACAATATACCAAAAATTCTGACCGTTGGGGGTGTTCAAAAATGGTTCAAATGGCTCTGAGCACTATGGGACTTAACATCTGAGGTTATCAGTCCCCTAGAACTTAGAACTACTTAAACCTAACTAACCTAAGGACATCACACACATCCATGCCCGAGGCAGGATTCGAACCTGCGACCGTAGCAGTCGCGCGGGTCTGGACTGAAGCGCCTAGAACCGCTCGGCCGGTGGGGGTGTGATCGTGGAGATTGAAAGGGGTAGGGATTCATTTAACATAAGTGAACTAGCTGTTGTACAAATCACCAACTTCAGCTGATGGTGCTGTCTGAAGGTGGCAAAAGTATAGCCGAAACCGGTCAGTTTAATAAAGTGCCACCGTACTCTAGACTGTTTTTTACTCATTTTATGTGAATTACAAGATCGCTGCTTCCCGAAAATGTTTAAAGGTCACATTTTTATCTTTTTCTTGAACAGCCCGAAAACGGCAGCTTCTAGTGGAAATATCCCCATTCATTTTCCTCTATGACTAATAGTTTCCGCTATGCAGGCAATGGAAAGACCGAAGATTATCAATAATAGTGTTTCAGTGGTATAAAATTAATATTTATTGTTAAATGAAACGGGTTAAGAACAAACATTAAATCTGTGTTGCAGAATAAGGGGTACATCATGTTCTCGGGGTGTAACAGGATGCAGGAGGTGGAGGGTAGAAGTGTGATAGAAGGTAGGTCACCGGATTGTAATCACGCACTTCCATCCTTCAGAGGTCTGCACACTGTAGAACGAGCTGGCGGTTCCGCACTTTCACCTCTACACACCACAGGGCGTTTCACAAACTTATACCAACCCTTCCGAAGCTCGCTCTGTGAATCATTAGCGACGCAGTGAGCCAGCATGCCGGGAGGTATTCATTTTCCACACTATGCGTTAACACTTCATGGATTGCAGATGCAAGCTGCCAATAAAATAATGCAAGAAAAGCATATGGACATAATCTACGTAAAACTCTGGGCAGTATTTTACACTGCTAGATGGAAATCAGTTCTTAGTCATCCTGCAGGGCAGCTGCAGCGTTCTTCGGGGAAAGGCAACTTCCGCCATCGCGAGTGGCGCTCGCTTTTCACTTTTCGCATATTCTGTTCAAAGTCTGTGCGATTTTTCTTCAATTATATCATAATTTCTCCTTTCTTGTAGAAGCAGTTGGTGTCCTTCGAAACTGTAATAAAATGTTGGGGCGAAGAGTCTTTGCAACCTAGTAAACAAGCACTCATTAGATTTACCAGGATTAATTCATCCGTGATAACTCTCTGTTTTCGTTATGAACAGATCAGGTCAGCAATGGACACAACCTTTCACAGAGCCAACATAGACAATAAATCAAGTCTCCCATTCTTCCCTGCCAGCATAACCTTCTGCAGCTGGTATAGTCTGTCCACGCAACGCATTGTGTGTAATGCCTGTTAATGCGTTTCATTAGCCCGTATCATATTCTTTGCATCTAGTGAAAATGTTAGTCGTGTCAAATACACACAAACTGCTTTCTCTTCGGGGAATGGGAAGGGGGCAGAAGGTGGGGCGGTAGCTTTCTTTGCAGATTATTCCAGCGCAGATATGTTTGAATCTACATCTACATCATACTCCACAAGCCACCTTGTGGTTCATGTCAGAGGGTACCTCTGGTACCACTGACTAATCCCCCTTACAATGTTCTGTCGCGAATGGCGCGTGGGAAGAATGATTGCCGGTAAGCCTCTGCATTCGCTTTAATTTCTCAAATTTTCTCTTCGTTGTCATGACGCTAGATGTAAATGGGAGGAAGTAATATGTTGTCCGACTCTTCTCGAAAGTGTACTCTCGAAATTTCAGTTTTAAACTGATGTACAGTGATGCACAATGCAACTGGAGTTTGTTGAGTATCTTGCTAACGCTCTCTCGCACCGCCGCTCTTTGTCGGATCTTCTCTATCTCTTCTGTCAGTCCTATCTTGTATGGATACCAAATAGACAAACAGTACTCAAGAATGGTCGAACAAGCGTCTTATAAGCTACTTTCTCCGTGGATAAGTTACATTTGCTTAAAATTGTTCCTATGAGTCTGCTTGTGGCGTCCGCTTTTCCCAATATTTATTTTATGTAGTCATTCCACTTAAGGTCGCTTTGGATATTTACTCGCAGATATTTTACGCTAGATACTGTTTCCAGCACCTTCTCATCCATAGTGTACTTACACAGTAATAGATTTCTTTTCCCACGTATGCGGAATGTGTTACATTTATTACCTTCAGGGTCAACTGCCACAGCCTGTACCATTCATTAGCCGGCCGATGTGACTGAGTGGTTCTAGGCGCTTCAGTCCGCAACCGCACTGCTGCTACGGTCGCAGGTTCGAATCCTGCCTCGTACATAGATGTGTGTGATGTCCTCAGGCTAGTTAGGTTTAAGTAGTTCAAAGTCTTGGGGACTGATGACCTCAGATGTTAAGTCCCATAGTGCTTAGGGTCATTTGAACCTATTTTTGTACCATTCATCAATCTTCGGCAGATCATGCTGCAAATCGATACAGTTTTCTGGCATTGCTGTTTCGTTAGAGGCAACTGCATCATCTACTAACAGTATTAAAGAACATTCCACGCTTTCGGCTAGATCATTTATATACGTTGTAAACAGTAACGGTCACATCACGCTTCCTTGGGGTACTCCGGAAATTACCTTTACATTTATCGATTTTGTTCCGTTAAGAGCGACGTGTTGAGTTGTACCTACAAGGAACTTTTGAATTCAGTCGCAAATCTAGTTCGATAATCGATAAGTTCATTTTTTCCGCTAAACGGCAGTGCAGGATGGTGTCAAATGCCTTGCTGAAATTAAGGAACTCGGCATCACCGTTGTGTACAGCGCTACGGATCTCACGGAGGAACAGAACGGGCTCTGTTTGCGGAATCCATGTTGATTTTTATACGAGAAATTGTGTTCTCATAAACTTCATAATTCTTGATTATAAAACATGTTCCATAATTCTACAACAGACTGACATCAACGATTTAGGTCTATAACTGTCTGCGTCGCTCATCCTTCGTGATCTCATCAGCATATACACGTTCATGTCAACATTAAATAGCTATCAGTATCTCTTCGCGGGAACCGTAGCTGTATTCAACGTTTCTGCCAGCCTGTCGATTACTTTCCCAACCAGTATCAATGAATCTCTGTTTCTCTGTTCTCTTTTAAGATAAACAAAATTATGTAAGTGTGTGTGTGTGCGTGTGTGCGTGTGTGTGTGTGTGTGTGTGTGTGTGTGTGTGCGTGTGTGTGTGTATTTCACATCTCCCCCTAAACCACTGGACCGATTTCATCCACACTTGGTACACATGTAGAACAGTGTCAGGCGATAATCGCTGTGAGAGTGAGAAGCACCCACCTATCAAAGCGGTGGGGGTGAGACAGAAGCGTAGCCCACGATGCATGAATCGCCAGATTTTGTTTACCAGTATTTGAGAATGAGAGCATATAGCGACTTGCAACGAACTTCACACACTATTTCTAGCATCCTCTACAAAAAGTGAATGGAAAAATCTTTATCGTTTACTACTTTTCCGGTGTTCCTTCAGTAAAGGTACTGAATGAGGCCTACCGTTATAATTTATTACTTTTTTACTACTAACTGTATGCCACTAAATATAACGGTAAATGCATATCATTGTACGACACATAGCTCAGGAGATCTGACGTTATAAACAATAAGATGTGTGAAAAACTGACGCATCGTGCATGACATTACGTCTTTGCTAATAATTCTGTTTGAAATAAATTTCACAGACAGTATTCGCATATGACGCTGAATGTACATACAAAATTGTATCACTGCACCACACGTAGTCCAAAAGATACGACGTTATAAACAATAAGATGCATGAAAAACTGCCACACCATGCACAACTTCTAAATTTGTTACTTCGTTGCTACTACATCCATTCGTAATACATTTTGCAAGCAATATCCACATATGGCACTGATGGTACCTGAAAATCATGTCAGTGTATGAAAAATAGTCCAGGAGATATGACGTCACAAACATTGAGCACAAGGGCAGACGCTGCGTAATACAGGCATGGACACTCAGTTATACACAAATATCTGGACAATGCCGATTTTTTCCACTAGTGTTTATATAAACACGCGTGTTTCGTCTTTCAGCATAGCTCCTATTTTCCGGAACCTATTCGTCACTGTGTGACAATAAACCATTCTGAAGAAGGAGGCCACGAAACAGACGTCTGAATCCGAGGCATACACGTGTTTCGAAAAGAAATAGTCCGTAAGGCTGGAAATCATAGTCGTCCAGGACTGCCGCAACACTGATGCGTTTCCGTGGAAACGTAATAGTATCGAGGGCGTCACTGGTTTGTGGTAGACGCATGAAGCATTTACGCCTAAGACTATTCTGTCACGGAACGTCTTTGTCTGTGCATACAGGTAACAATCTTCTTTAATTAGCTAAGCTGTAGAAAGGACCAACAAGGCGCTGTGACCTCATCTAGAGTAGATGTTGACCATGTGTTTCCATGTCAATTTGGAAGCCACCAAGCACATTTGCATGTTTTAAGTAGAAGTGTTGTTATGATTTAGCCTGAAATACGAATATTGGTCGTGATGACAAAATGATACTAATTACTCGCGTTATGTGTATGGCCCTTTCTTCATTTTCTGTTAGTGACCCTTACAGGCGATTCTTTGTTGATGTACACGAAACTTTTGCGCAATCTATTTTTAAATATGATAATTTGTTAATGAGTTAGGCTCAAAGACGAATTGTAAGTTATTTACTTATATAGTGTATGGCGGACATGATCTTACAAGATATTTATAGGAAAACAAACACGTAAAGCATAAATTCTGTTTGCTAAGATTAGTTGCAGCTGTGTATTGGAACGAATGACGCCATTGGGTCACAAGGCAGTGCTCTAACCTCAAGATCTGAGACAAGGCGACGGATATTTTGTGTTGGAGCTCCACAGCCACAATTTGTTATTGTTCATTTTTCCCACTCGTACAGATTTTTTGTACAAATACCCTGTAACTTTAGAATTCAGTTCAAATTTTTCCGCATATAACGAGGAAGTTCAAAACCACTGGTCATGACTGATGGATGTATTACGTCACAGGCTGAGCAGTCTCGCGGGCTATCATCTACAACGCTGTGAAAACAACTGATACTAATTGTTACTGGCATACCGCTTGAATCTGCGCGCGGAACGGCCTGATTGGCTTACTTCAATACTAATTAACTCAGATAGAGCGCAACATCAAGTTTTTTCTTAAAAATTACTTCTCAGCACAACCTACCTTGCAACATCCTTATACGTGCATTTCGCACTGTTTCTGACCACCCATATACAGGGTGTCAATTTTAAGTTGACAAACCAGAATAACTCGAAAAATATGCTTCACACAAAAAAATGTGTAGAATCCAAAGTTGATTATTTCCGAGGGAATCATTTGCGGTGCAAAAATTAGCCCGCCACCCAGCCCCCTGGGGTGAGGCGTGAGGCAACTTTAAAATTTCTAATGGGAACCCCCATTTTTTATTGCAGAATCAGATTCTACATAAAAGACTACGTACATTTTGTCTTAAACATTTGTTTTGATTCTTAGTAGTTGGCGCTGTAATTCAGGAAAATCCATGTTCACATTTTTGCGTAGAAAATGGTTACGGATAAATAAAAAATAGTTAGTTAGCTAGTCAGATAATTTGTTTGATATTTAAAAGTATGTGGCCTCATGACCACGAAACAAACAAAACTTATCCGAATCTGCGGAAAAAATTAATACAGTATTTGGGTCAACATTTGTAAAACTATAATTCCTCCCTCTCAAACCTCACCCTATGGGGAGAGAGAGAGAGTTTTAGTTTTAGCGAATCAAAATTAACGAAGTAAATTTTTTTTTCATCTGTAACCATTTTCCACGCAAAAATGAGAACATGGATTTTCTTGAATTATAGTGCCAACTACTAAGAATCACAACAAATGTTTAAGACAAAATGTATGTAGACTTTTATGTAGAATCTGATTCTGAAATAAAAATTGGGGGGTTCCCATTTGAAATTTTAAAGTTGCCTCACGCCCCACCCCCAGGGGGCTGAGTTGGCGGGCTAATTTTAGCACCAGCAAATTTCCCCTTTGTATTCTACACATTTTTTGTGTTAAGCATATTTTTCGATTTTTATGGTTTGTCAACATAAAATTTACACCCTGTATATCAATGATCTTTACGATGTAGCCAAAGCTGAAACCGAAAACTAGACGTTAATTTGTCTATTACGTGTTTCTGTGCATTTGGCCCTGCAAACGAAGTGGTTTTTTTTTCTCCAAAAATTCAGAGTGAATGCAATCTGGTATCTACCATGTTAATGTTGTTGTCACGCTAAATACAATTTACGAAAAAAAATTTTAAACAGTCGCACCACGAAGGAGATATGAAAATTGGTCACAAATTGATATTCATACAGATATCGACGGAAAATGCAAAATCGTAAACTTTGGCGGTCGATGGATGAATGTTAGACGATGCTGTGCAGTTTCAGCTTGCACCTGATCAGAAGAGTAAGTAAACAGTGGACATGTCGATAGAAGGGCATAAAGTCTTTATGAACTTCGTTCAGTGTACTCATTTGGAAGGTCACAGAAAAGCGCATAAACATCCGCAGTCGCTGG
Source organism: Schistocerca serialis cubense (assembly GCF_023864345.2). Lineage (NCBI taxonomy): Eukaryota > Metazoa > Arthropoda > Insecta > Orthoptera > Acrididae > Schistocerca > Schistocerca serialis. The sequence continues at coordinate 430,517,596 of NC_064646.1, forward strand.
TATTGAGAGTGTGCATGTAGTTTGACTCAAAGAAGCCTGTTGGAATAATCCGAAAACCGCTCGACCTTTGAATAGGAGCGGTGACACTATTCGACGATGTTGCCAGGACCGAGCATTCGTCAGAGACGCACTCAGAGCCACGGATCCATCATTATCATCAATCTGACGTGCAACTGGTGGTTCAGTTGCCACAAGGAGCATTGGTAGGCGGCTCACAGAAAGCGGAATGAGCTCACATCACCCCTTATACCAACTAACATTGATCTCTGTACATCAATAAGCCCATTTCCAGTGGTGTCGGGCACATTCGTCCAGGAATCTCATTGACTGGAGTGGAACTGTCTTCAGTGACGAATCCCTCTTCGAACTGAGCCCTGATGACTTGTGAAGACGTGTATGAAGAAACCCCAGACAGCGGTGGCATACCAAACTGACTGTCGCCCTCCATACTGCCCGACAACCAGGAGACATGGTCAGTGGTGCCACTTCATTTTATAGCAAGGACCCCTTTGGCTGTCATCCGCGGCCCCCTACATCGGTACGTCGAAGTTATTCTAATCCCGTTTTGTTGCCCTTCATGGCAGGCCATCCTGGCCTTACATTTCAGCAAGCTAACAGTTTCTACTATTTATCTTCGTGCTTGTCAAGCCCTTTCTTGACTAGCAAGGTCGCCGGATCCCTCCCCACTACAGAACGTTTGAAACAGTATGAACAGGGTTTCAAAACAGCTTGGGACTTTGACGATATAAAGTGCAAACTGGAGAGAATTTGGTACGATATCCCCCAAGGATCCTCCATCAATCAATGCCAAGCCGAATAACTGTTCGAGTAAGATATCGTTGTCACTGGTTACATTTGTACAGATTAGCTGTTCTACTTGGGCGTTAGACAGTGGGCGGTTTACCTCTGTAATGCGGCGCGGTCTCTGTCCATATTCTTAGACTGCCTTCAGCATTCTGTTTATCAAAAGAATTTCCCTTTGATCTTTTTATGTTGACATGAGCCTAGAAACAGTTGTTATACGTGCTTATCGTAGATTTTCGAACTAACATCAACTCACCAAGTCCAGTTTCAAAGATAACTAACGCTCATTACCGTTACAGCGTGTGTTCAAAACATACCTAATATGAAACTTCCTGGCAGATTAAAACTATGTGCCAGACCGAGACTCGAACTCGGGACCTTTGCCTTTCGGGGGCAAGTGCTATACCATCTGAGTTACCCAAGCACAACTAACGCCCCGCCCTCCCAGCTTTACTTTTGCCAGCACCTCGTCTCCTACGTTCAAAACTTTACAGAAGCTCTCCTGCGAACCTTGCAGAACTAGCACTCCTGAAAGAAAGGATATTGCGGAGACGTGGCTTAGCCACAGCCTAGGGGCTGGCAGAGGTAAAACTGTGAGGACGGGGCGTGAGTCGTGCTTGGGTAGCTCAGATAGTAGAGCACTTGCCCGCGAAAGGCAAAGGTACCGAGTTCGAGTCTCGGTCCGGCACACAGTTTTAATCTGCCAGGAAGTTTCATATCAGCGCACACACCGCTGCAGAGTGAAAATCTCATTCTGGATACCTAATATGCATCAACGCAGTACCACTGCTAGCGTCACTCTATGCGAATGATGCGAAATTCTAAAAGACATTACCTTTCAGATGTAGAAACACGCCTACGAACTTTCATTTATGTCGCACAACTCCTTGATGTTACGATTTTTTTCCGTCAGTGTAATTATGTGTTTGGATAGTGCAGTTAGAATTCCTGACTACTGGAAATGACACCCACAGGACGTACGTGGGTGAACACCACATATCATTCTTGCTGCAAGATGACTCGAGCGTCCTGACGGATGACGAACAGTGACGAAAAGGCCATAAATTACGTAACTAAGTGTTATGACTTTTGAACGAAACGTAATATGTGTATCGCTGACTAAGCGCCACTATTCCCATATCTTGTGTACATCTGCAATGTAAACAGGCAAGTTGGCTTTGTCGGTTACGGACGACACACTTGCGACAGGCCTAATCTAGTGCAAATACACGAGTCTGCAGATATCGAAATCAAGACGTCGATATCACATTTTTAACATTTTTTCTTTCTCCGCATCTCTTTTACGAAGAGAGTTTTGCAGTCCAGAAGTACAAATTAGCCACTTTGAGATGTTTGCTCAATAGCGATATCCTCCTTACAGAGTAATATTGCTTAAGAAATTATGTAACGCTCTGGAGAATATGTGTATCACTGTCAGATTCGCAGCTGAGGAGAAAGCTGACTCTATGAATTCAGAAGCTACCGTAAAGAACAAAAGCGGTTCTTTCACAATAAATCTGCCTCGTTAAGTATGGGGGGGTCAAATCTGAAACACATGAAAAAATTCGTAGCAAATCAAAATTTACATAGCTATTACGAGCGGGTGTAATTATTTAATGCATTGCGATACATGATAAGAGTTTCAGATAATGAGAAAGAACGTTCAAGATTGCGATCACTGCACAAATACAGCTTAAATACGATGTTGCATAAATACCGTAAAATATTTTTTCATTGAGCTAATTGTTACAACAAACTTTTTCCTGGGTATGCTTGAGCAACGGCTTATACCACAGCCTGCTACGTATTCAACTGATTAACATATTTCTACTAGATGGAGGACCCCCATATTGAGGTAAGAATGTTCGTACATTTTAAATACGCATCTGTCGTTCTGAACTTGACAGGGCTGGGTTGTGCTCTTGGTCACCTAAGTCTCCGTATCTGGTACTCATGGATTTCTTTTTATGGTGTTATGTGAAAACAGTTCCGGGTCTCAGAAGCGCTTTTCTAATGCAATGGTGTCAAGAACACAGTACATGGTCATTGACTTCACATGTGCTTCAGGATGCATGGTGTAAAATGTTCACGTATCCTCTGTGCTACCAAGGCTAGTAATAGAGAACACGTATGAAGTATGTAAAAAAATTGAACTTTCGTTTACATGTTGTGTAATTCTTATCGATGAGTCCCTAACCATTAAACCGTTGTACACATGCATAATCGCTATATTCATTATTAAATGGCCTGTACTTCTATATTACATCTGTTTTCACCATGAAGCCGGTAGATTGTATGACTAGAAAATGTCGAACACTCAAACAATTATCACACCTGCTAAAACTTTTGTGAGGATGGCAAAGATGAAACACGATAACCTGATAATTATTTTGTGGAGAAATTGTGACTCCATTTTTGACGCCTTAGAAGGCAGTTGGCAAAGTAGCGATTGGTCGGTAGACCAAGATTCGTAAACCGGTTTTGGTGAAAGGTAAAAACAAAATAGTAGATTTTCCCAACACAGTTAATGGGCTTCAACTGGAATCAGCTCTGTCATACAAAAACGTCACAGTATGATATCTACAACTCCGGAAGGCACTTACGGTGCACGGTGCAGTCCCTCATACCTCGTACCACTATAATTTCACCCCTTTGCTGTCCCTACTCGCGAATGATTCTTGGAGAGAAACGTTGGCAAACCTCCGTATGAGCCCCAATTTCTCTCACTTTACCCTCGTTCACATTTCACCAGACGCACCCTCTATGAATTTCAATAATAAAACTCTTCGTGATGCACAACGTGTCTCCGCTAGCGTCTGCCACAGGAATTGGCATCTTCGTAAGGCTCCTCCGCTTGCTAAATGAACCCATGGCGAAACGTGTCGCTCTTATTTGTTATTGTCCATGTTCCCTACTCATGCTCTATGATAATAGTCCCAGAATGACGTGCAATACTCAAGAATTGGTGTAACGACTTACTTGTTAGCCACTTATATTTATTTAAGAATTTCAACTTGGAATCTGTTTCCAGATACACTACTGACTATTAAAATTGCTTCACCACGAAAATGACGTGCTACAGAAGCGAAATTTAACCGACAAGAAGAAAATGCTGTGATATGCAAATGATTAGCTTTTCAGAGCATTCACGTAAGGTTGGCGCCGGTGGCGACGCCTACAACGTGCTCACATGAGGAAAGTTTCCGACCGATTTCTCATACACAAACAGCAGTTGACCGGCGTTGCCTGGTGATACGTTGTTGTGATGTCTCGTGGAAGGAGGAGAAATGCGTACCATCACGTTTCCGACTTTGATAAAGGTCGGATTCTAGCCTATCACGATTGCGGTTTATCGTATCGCGACATTGCTGCTCGCTTTGGTCGAGATCCAATGACTGTTAGCAGAATATGGAACCGGTGGGTTCAGGAGGATAATACGGAACGCCGTGTTGGATCCCAACGGCCACGTATCACTAGCAGTCGAGATGACAGACTATTTATCCGCATGGCTGTAACGAATCGTGCAGCCACGTCTCGATCCCTGAGTCAA